>NW_022285070.1:0-3761 GCF_004355925.1 Anarrhichthys ocellatus | reverse complement strand
CCCCCGAGGGACCCGGTCGAAAGCCTTCTCCAAGTCCACAAAGCACATGTAGACTGGTTGGGCAAACTCCCAGAACCCCTCCAGTAGTCTTGCGAGGGTAAAGAGCTGGTCCACTGTTCCACGGCCGGGACGGAATCCGCACTGCTCCTCTTGAATCCGAGGTTCAACAAACGGTCGGAGCCTCCTTTCCAGCACCCTGGCATAAGCCTTCCCCGGGAGGCTGAGTAGTGTGATACCCCGGTAATTCGAGCACACTCTCCGGTCCCCCTTTTTGAAGATGGGAACCACCACCCCGGTCTGCCATTCCATGGGCACTGATCCCGACCCCCATGCGACATTGAAGAGGCGTGTCAGCCAGGACAGCCCAACTATGTCCAGCGCTTTCAGCATCTCAGGGCGGATCTCATCCACCCCTGGTGCCTTGCCACCAAGGAGCTTTTTAACTACCTCAGCGACCTCTGCTAGGGATATGGGTGAGCCTCCCCCTAGGTCCTCAGGCGCTGCCTCCTCTGCAGAGGACATGTTGGTCGGGTTTAGGAGTTCCTCAAAGTGCTCTTTCCACCGCCCGATGATGTCCCCCGTCTGGGTTAGCAGTTCCCCCCCTTGCTGAGAACAGCCTGGGGTAAGACCTGCTTTCCCTTCCTGAGCCGTCGGATGGTTTGCCAGAACCTCCTTGAGGCCAACCGAAAGTCCTTCTCCATGGCCTCCCTGAACTCCTCCCACTTCTCCTCTGCGAATCGCCACCTTAACGTGGTGGAGGAGTTTGAGTGGCTCAGTGATCCTGGGAGCTATGTTGTCCGGGGCATTAGCCCCTGGTAGGGTCTCCCAAGACAAACAGGTTTCAGGGGAGAGCCAGACTAAGAGCGGTTCAAAATGACCCTTATGACAGTTAGCCCATGGACTTCAGCCACCTCGCGCGGACCAGGGAAACCGGGGCACCCTCCCGGAGCCAGACCCAGGAGGGGAGCTCGTAGGCGAGCGTCTGGTGGCCGGGCCTTCGCCCATGGGGCCCGGTCAGGCTCAGCCCGAAGAAACACCATGGAGCAGCCACCCTGTGGACTCTCCACCCGCAGGGACAAGCATCGGGGTCGAGTGCAATGCAGACCGGGCGGCAGGTCGGGCGGGAGGCCTGGGCATGCCGATCGCCGGCAGCATAGACTAGCTCTAGGGACGTGGAACGTCACCTCGCTAGCGGGGAAAGAGCCGGAGCTGGTGCAGGAGGTGGAGCGACACCAGCTAGATATAGTTGGACTCACCTCCACACACAGCGTTGGCTCTGGAACCAAGCTCCTGGAGAGGGGTTGGACTTTGTCCTTTTCCGGAGTTGCCCAGGGTGAGAGGCGCCGGGCGGGAGTGGGGATACTCACGAGCCCCCGGCTGAGCGCCGCTGTGTTGGACTTCTCCCCGGAGAACGAGAGGGTCGCCTCCATGCGCCTACGGGTTGCGGGGAGCAAGGCTCTGACTGTGGTTTGTGCTTATGCACCAAACAGCAGTTCGGAGTATCCGGCCTTCTTGGAGTCAGTGGGAGGGGTCCTGGAAAGGGCGCCGCCTACCGACTCCATAGTTCTCCTGGGGGACTTCAACGCTCACGTGGGCAATGACGGAGAAACCTGGCGGGGGGTGATTGGGAGGAACGGCTTGCCCGATCTGAACCCGAATGGTGTTTCGTTATTGGACTTCTGTGCTTGCCACGGTTTGGCCATAACGAACACTATGTTCGAACATAAGGTTGCTCATAAGTGTACCTGGTACCAGAACACCTTAGGCCGGAGATCAATGATCGACTTTGTAATCGTATCATTTGATTTGCGGCCGTATGTCTTGGACACTCGGGTGAAGAGAGGAGCAGAGCTGTCAACTGATCACCGCCGGGTGGTGAGTTGGATCAGATGGCAGGGGAACCGGTTGGAAAGACCCGGCAAGCCCAAACGTGTAGTGAGGGTGAACTGGGAACGTCTGGCGGAGGACCCTGTCCGGGAGGTCTTCAACTCCCACCTCCGGAAGAACTTCTCACACATCCCGAGGGAGGTTGGGGACACGGAATCCAAATGGACCATGTTCAAAGCCTCTATTGTGGACGCGGCCGCTAGGAGCTGTGGCCGGAAAGTCATCGGTGCCTGTTGTGGCGGCAACCCGAGAACCCGGTGGTGGACACCGGAGGTGAGGGAAGCCGTCAAGCTGAAGAAGGAGACCTTCAAGGCCTGGTTGGCCCAGGGGTCTCCTGAAGCAGCTGACAGGTACCGGCAGGCCAGAAGGGCTGCAGCTGCGGTGGTCGTGAATGCTAAAACTCGGGCCTGCCTCTGTCTAAATAACAAAATCCTTTTGACCTTTGTGACCAATGAAAATGAAAATGTGAAATACTCGCCTGCAAATATAAGACTAGTATATTTATACTAGTCTTATATTGTGAAAGGTCAGAACCGAAGGAGTGGATCAGGTCTGCGCTGCCTCTGTCAAGGTCGAGAGGACTAATAAAGTTTTTGTAGTTGTGTGTTATGATCATGAAAAATAGTTCTGAAAAATAAGTTCCCAAATAATCGCATGAACAAAACTGGAGGCTTCAAAATGGCCGCCCACGAACCAAAGACTGAGTCACGATGACCCCGCCCACTTCTTATGTAGACTATGGATTCAACGTGTAAACGTAGCAAAAGATACGCAGTTTAAAACGTAAACGTAGTCGTGTGGATGTAGCATCATTAGCATCATTAGCATCATGTTAGAATTCATTTCCATCTATTACAGAACCCCCCCCCACCCCCATCGATCCTCTCCAAACCAGACCCTGACACCACATTCCTCCACATCCAGCGCTGATTAAGACACAACGACAACATCCTTCTTCAAGGAGAAAAACATAATTTCTTTTTATGGGCAAATAAAACGGAAGAAAATACAATTAGCAGCAGGAAAGAAGAGTATTCACGAGTCGTCCTGCAGGAGGACGGAGGCTGAGCGGGAACATGAGGAACAATGGAGGAGCGACATGTCGAGCACTAATGAAGTGAAGAGAGCCAGTTTCCTGAAATGTGGGTCTGTGTTGATAAGGCCGCCTCTCACTGACGTTTATGTGTGACAACTAATTATAACTCATGAATATTGTAAATAAGTGTGTCGGGGTTTGAGTACCAGCTGTCTGCGTCTCGTAAGGAGTTCACATCGATTCAGAGAGCGACGCAGTTTCATCTCAAAATGAATGTTTAAAAAGTATTTCTTCCTCTTCACCCTGAAGAAGACGGCCGCGTCAAAACGCTGGTTTATTATTAAAGATCTATTTAATATAGGAACTATTTCTTTAACATAGAGCCTAAAAAGTCAGAATAACACTGTATATATAAATATCATAAAAAATGACATCATATTAGTCTCATAACTACCTTTTAATCCTCATGTTCAGTAGGTTCTGCAACCGCAACACATTCGGCTTAAGAGTCACCAGTTAACACGGTCACTGGTTAAACCGAAACACCGGCGGCGTCTACGGCTGCTAGCTCTACAGTGAGTACAGTAAACCTCTGAGTGTTTGCATTTGACGTTGTGTTCATGAACTCAGATATCTGGACACACGCTCACTAACAGACACACATCTCACTGAGCTGAGGTTGAGTTCTCCATCTTTGCTGCTGAAAGATGTTGCCAAACTGAGAATTCACACTCGCATACGTCATCACTGTTTACTGTCTAAACACACACAACTAACCTTCAGCTGCACACTGCTGCACACACAGAGGGAAGCAGTGCTCAGTGTGAGTGTGCGTGTG
>NW_022285069.1:0-3763 GCF_004355925.1 Anarrhichthys ocellatus | reverse complement strand
CACATTCATTCACTGCCCAACAATGATGTTAACAGAGAGGAATAGAGCTGAAACAAGTGGTTTCAATAACCACAGATAAAGTCCCTGCAGTAGCGTCATATATACGGTTTAAATTGATCCCCGGAGTGGTATGCCACTTCTTTTCCAACGGCATATACCGTTTCCTGAAGGCAGGTACCCCTTGAAAGTGGAAGTACATTAGAAGTACATTTCTGAATTTATTGACAAAGTAGCGCAACACAGCATCTTAAATAAAGAAATGTATCGTATCCCGTCCATTCTCTTGGGATATATGCAAGGCTTTTGAAAATGGCAATAAAGTGATTTCGTATTTGCTGATGTACCCTGAAACTGATATTATGGCCAATGTCAGGCTATCTATATACTGTATATATATCAATGGCATATGCCACTGTTATGAATGGCATTTACCAACTTTTAAGTATGCCTGTCTTCAGGAAATGATATATACCATTGGGAAAAGTAATGTCATACCACTCCAAGGATCGGTACATGCCGCTGAACAACAGTGGCATACCATCGGCCACTTTTCGATCTCGCCGCACACAAATTTTTCTTTTTGTGGTTTTCTTGGTTGACATCATTTCACCCTGAATTAACTGAATTTAAAGCTGCAGGGCAAAGACAATTCAGTTAAATTCATTTTTCTAAAATTGAGAACTACTTTTTAAGAGTAACATTTTTCAAAATGAGATATTATTCAATTTAACTTTATTTATTTGATTTGATAATCAGTTGTTGACCAAATACAGAGGTTGATACAACTACTAGGCTACTTCAATATATATGGAACTAAATCATAGCGCAAGTTAGATACTATTGTGATGTTCCAGACCTTTGCATGAGGAAATTGTCTAACTGGACCTCATTGAAATTCAATTGAATTCCCCTGATTTAAAGTTTGTGTGCAGCATTGCAACCATTCAAAGCCCTGTAATGCGATTACTACCCTGGTTGCATTAGGCAGTACATGCTCTTCCTCTGTCATCGCCATCATCCTCTGTCTTTCTTTTTCTTTCAGTCTCCTCATTTAACTGACTGTGCGTTAACCTTAAGTGGTTGACATGATCAAAGAACCACCATCGTGAGATTTTGTCGTAATGGAAAGATTGCCCACTTCACCGTGTCACCACCCAAACACAACCACTCATACAAGCAATGACGAAGACCAGATGAGCAGGTTTTGGGCATTGTACAACATCTTTGTCGCACCAAAGTCAAGTTATTGTAAGTCAGAACATACCAAAATCCGGACCAAAGTAAAATACAAACAATCAAAGCCATAATAGTATCACTAGAATATTTACCTTGTCCAGAGGATGCATGTAAATATCCAAACAAAAATATCAAACAAAGGATTTTTCTTTCCATGATGAGTTACAGGTTCAGACAAGTGCTTTGTCAATGAGTTGTTGTTGCATAGTGTGGATTACTCCTCCCTCAGCTAGGGAGTGGCATGGCATTGATGACGGAAGATACTTTCATATAACTTGAGAAACTAAGTGATGCCTACAACACCCCACAATAAAAATGCCATTGCTCCTAACAAAGCCATTACTGGAAACCCTCATCAAAGTTGTCAAACAGGTTTCATGCAATTCCTTTCTTCATCTTCTCTCTCCATTTTTTGTGAATTCAAACTCTACTATTCTACATTAGTACTTTATATCCATGGTCTTGGTGAATACTTGATTCTCATTGGCTGCAGGGTGTACATTAATTCCTGATAACGGACACCAGAGCCATATAATAATAATATAATAATCTCTTTATACTGATGGACACTAGTTCCTGTTAAACTGTCTGTTCACCAGTCTAAATGAATGCGCTGGTAAGATTAGATTAAAAAATATATACATTTAAATATCTCACTTACAACACTTTACACTGCCCCACTGAACCTGAACTTAGTGACACATATCGGAAATCATCTCGCATCACATTCGCTATTCAACTTGCTACTTCAGGCTGCGGCAGACAAATCACATGGCCTCTCATTTCTTCTAGAAAAAATAATATTGATTTATTGATTTAGAGACAAGTTGGTGTGACTGTCGTTGTCATAGTTACAGCCAGAGTTGTGGTGGCTGCAGTTGTGGTTGTTGTAGGCGAATTTGTGGTCGTTGCAATTGTGGTGTTCCTTGCAGGTGGGGTAGTTTGAGCCACAGTGGATTCAGCTGTGGATGTTGGAACTACAGTCGTGGTGGCTGCAGTTGTGGATGTTAAAGCCAAAGTTTTGGTCGCTGCTTTTTTGTAGTTACAGCTGGAGTCGTGGTGGCTGTAATTGTGATGGTTGGAACTACAGATGTGGTTGCTGCAGTTGTGGTGGTTCTAAATGTGATAGTTTGAGCAATAGCTGTGGTGGCTGCAGGTTTGGTAGCCGCCGTTGTCTGGGCTGTAGATGTTCAGGGGCGCAGTTGTTAGAGGCCATGGATGTGGGGCCACGGTTGTCAGGGCTGCAGTTGTGATAGTTTGAGCAATAGCTGTGGAGGCTGTCACATCAGACAAATTTCCTCCACTGGCAGCCAGGATGATCCTCTGTCCTACTTCCAGATCAGGGACTTCATCGGAAGTTAGCATCTTATTGAACAACCACCTCTGTGCTGACTTTCTCTGACAGCCAGACCATAGGCGGGTTTTCTCTGAAGCTGTTACAAGGCTTTAATTCTAACCAGGTTGACTTTTGAATCTTGAAATCAAAACAACAGGGTCGTTGGAGAGAAAAGTTATAGCTGGCTCAATATTTGCTGCAACACAATTTTATTTTATCTGACATTACAGTGCATTTGTTAAATTAAATGGCGGAGGATAAAATGATTGCCATTGTGATAACTTATAAGATGTCAGCAACATCTGACAGACCATTCATTTATTCCTTTTCACGGTTCAATCGTCATCATACACTTTGTATGAGACACTCACCATGGTTATTGTTGCCAGTGTTTATGTGAAACGTTTCCTCATTCATGATGAGAGTGCAGTGTTTCCTGGCAGCTCCTCCTCCAGTTACAGAGCATGGGAATTATTAACACCTGTTTGAAACCTTTTTGACAGATCAGATTGCTTGGTTTGAGCTTCCAATTCTACTGTGCACATTCACTGCACCTCTTCAGTTCTTGAGGATATTGTTCAGGGATTATAGAGTGAAAATAGGTCCTTATGTTGACCCAAGAGTTTGACTAAACCTCTGTGTTTAATCCAAAAACTTTTGTTCAAACACCTGGAGCAATCAAGATACTTCTGGTCATTTTGAGATGTTGGTTGTAGATCACCGCAACACAGTGGAGTACAACGACATTTGATATGTTATGCTCAAATTGTCGAAAGACTCCTTCCAGATTTGAAGAAACAACTAAGGTGAACTACCAGTTGACATTGTGTTGAAACAATTCTACCAGCATAACTGTGAACCGCTGTCTTTAAACATCAACATGAAGCTTCTATTGGGCAACTCTAGCCCTTTGAATTTTTGCCACGTTGATTTTGTGAGCTGTTCCATTCGGGAGCTGCTTTTCAAAGAACTAAATTGAGAGAAAACACAGAGAATATACATCAGGAGATTCATCTCATTCCCGTCACCCCACCCTTTATCATGTGTGATGCATTGTCATCAATAATGTTAGCTGAAGATCCTTCACAAAACGGTTAATTTACACATTCTGTTTTACATACCGCTTTAACATGTTCAATGATGGTTCCATTGCTAACCTCTCCAAAGACAGTTATCTTCATCTGAAGGGCC
>NW_022285068.1:0-3763 GCF_004355925.1 Anarrhichthys ocellatus | reverse complement strand
CACATTCATTCACTGCCCAACAATGATGTTAACAGAGAGGAATAGAGCTGAAACAAGTGGTTTCAATAACCACAGATAAAGTCCCTGCAGTAGCGTCATATATACGGTTTAAATTGATCCCCGGAGTGGTATGCCACTTCTTTTCCAACGGCATATACCGTTTCCTGAAGGCAGGTACCCCTTGAAAGTGGAAGTACATTAGAAGTACATTTCTGAATTTATTGACAAAGTAGCGCAACACAGCATCTTAAATAAAGAAATGTATCGTATCCCGTCCATTCTCTTGGGATATATGCAAGGCTTTTGAAAATGGCAATAAAGTGATTTCGTATTTGCTGATGTACCCTGAAACTGATATTATGGCCAATGTCAGGCTATCTATATACTGTATATATATCAATGGCATATGCCACTGTTATGAATGGCATTTACCAACTTTTAAGTATGCCTGTCTTCAGGAAATGATATATACCATTGGGAAAAGTAATGTCATACCACTCCAAGGATCGGTACATGCCGCTGAACAACAGTGGCATACCATCGGCCACTTTTCGATCTCGCCGCACACAAATTTTTCTTTTTGTGGTTTTCTTGGTTGACATCATTTCACCCTGAATTAACTGAATTTAAAGCTGCAGGGCAAAGACAATTCAGTTAAATTCATTTTTCTAAAATTGAGAACTACTTTTTAAGAGTAACATTTTTCAAAATGAGATATTATTCAATTTAACTTTATTTATTTGATTTGATAATCAGTTGTTGACCAAATACAGAGGTTGATACAACTACTAGGCTACTTCAATATATATGGAACTAAATCATAGCGCAAGTTAGATACTATTGTGATGTTCCAGACCTTTGCATGAGGAAATTGTCTAACTGGACCTCATTGAAATTCAATTGAATTCCCCTGATTTAAAGTTTGTGTGCAGCATTGCAACCATTCAAAGCCCTGTAATGCGATTACTACCCTGGTTGCATTAGGCAGTACATGCTCTTCCTCTGTCATCGCCATCATCCTCTGTCTTTCTTTTTCTTTCAGTCTCCTCATTTAACTGACTGTGCGTTAACCTTAAGTGGTTGACATGATCAAAGAACCACCATCGTGAGATTTTGTCGTAATGGAAAGATTGCCCACTTCACCGTGTCACCACCCAAACACAACCACTCATACAAGCAATGACGAAGACCAGATGAGCAGGTTTTGGGCATTGTACAACATCTTTGTCGCACCAAAGTCAAGTTATTGTAAGTCAGAACATACCAAAATCCGGACCAAAGTAAAATACAAACAATCAAAGCCATAATAGTATCACTAGAATATTTACCTTGTCCAGAGGATGCATGTAAATATCCAAACAAAAATATCAAACAAAGGATTTTTCTTTCCATGATGAGTTACAGGTTCAGACAAGTGCTTTGTCAATGAGTTGTTGTTGCATAGTGTGGATTACTCCTCCCTCAGCTAGGGAGTGGCATGGCATTGATGACGGAAGATACTTTCATATAACTTGAGAAACTAAGTGATGCCTACAACACCCCACAATAAAAATGCCATTGCTCCTAACAAAGCCATTACTGGAAACCCTCATCAAAGTTGTCAAACAGGTTTCATGCAATTCCTTTCTTCATCTTCTCTCTCCATTTTTTGTGAATTCAAACTCTACTATTCTACATTAGTACTTTATATCCATGGTCTTGGTGAATACTTGATTCTCATTGGCTGCAGGGTGTACATTAATTCCTGATAACGGACACCAGAGCCATATAATAATAATATAATAATCTCTTTATACTGATGGACACTAGTTCCTGTTAAACTGTCTGTTCACCAGTCTAAATGAATGCGCTGGTAAGATTAGATTAAAAAATATATACATTTAAATATCTCACTTACAACACTTTACACTGCCCCACTGAACCTGAACTTAGTGACACATATCGGAAATCATCTCGCATCACATTCGCTATTCAACTTGCTACTTCAGGCTGCGGCAGACAAATCACATGGCCTCTCATTTCTTCTAGAAAAAATAATATTGATTTATTGATTTAGAGACAAGTTGGTGTGACTGTCGTTGTCATAGTTACAGCCAGAGTTGTGGTGGCTGCAGTTGTGGTTGTTGTAGGCGAATTTGTGGTCGTTGCAATTGTGGTGTTCCTTGCAGGTGGGGTAGTTTGAGCCACAGTGGATTCAGCTGTGGATGTTGGAACTACAGTCGTGGTGGCTGCAGTTGTGGATGTTAAAGCCAAAGTTTTGGTCGCTGCTTTTTTGTAGTTACAGCTGGAGTCGTGGTGGCTGTAATTGTGATGGTTGGAACTACAGATGTGGTTGCTGCAGTTGTGGTGGTTCTAAATGTGATAGTTTGAGCAATAGCTGTGGTGGCTGCAGGTTTGGTAGCCGCCGTTGTCTGGGCTGTAGATGTTCAGGGGCGCAGTTGTTAGAGGCCATGGATGTGGGGCCACGGTTGTCAGGGCTGCAGTTGTGATAGTTTGAGCAATAGCTGTGGAGGCTGTCACATCAGACAAATTTCCTCCACTGGCAGCCAGGATGATCCTCTGTCCTACTTCCAGATCAGGGACTTCATCGGAAGTTAGCATCTTATTGAACAACCACCTCTGTGCTGACTTTCTCTGACAGCCAGACCATAGGCGGGTTTTCTCTGAAGCTGTTACAAGGCTTTAATTCTAACCAGGTTGACTTTTGAATCTTGAAATCAAAACAACAGGGTCGTTGGAGAGAAAAGTTATAGCTGGCTCAATATTTGCTGCAACACAATTTTATTTTATCTGACATTACAGTGCATTTGTTAAATTAAATGGCGGAGGATAAAATGATTGCCATTGTGATAACTTATAAGATGTCAGCAACATCTGACAGACCATTCATTTATTCCTTTTCACGGTTCAATCGTCATCATACACTTTGTATGAGACACTCACCATGGTTATTGTTGCCAGTGTTTATGTGAAACGTTTCCTCATTCATGATGAGAGTGCAGTGTTTCCTGGCAGCTCCTCCTCCAGTTACAGAGCATGGGAATTATTAACACCTGTTTGAAACCTTTTTGACAGATCAGATTGCTTGGTTTGAGCTTCCAATTCTACTGTGCACATTCACTGCACCTCTTCAGTTCTTGAGGATATTGTTCAGGGATTATAGAGTGAAAATAGGTCCTTATGTTGACCCAAGAGTTTGACTAAACCTCTGTGTTTAATCCAAAAACTTTTGTTCAAACACCTGGAGCAATCAAGATACTTCTGGTCATTTTGAGATGTTGGTTGTAGATCACCGCAACACAGTGGAGTACAACGACATTTGATATGTTATGCTCAAATTGTCGAAAGACTCCTTCCAGATTTGAAGAAACAACTAAGGTGAACTACCAGTTGACATTGTGTTGAAACAATTCTACCAGCATAACTGTGAACCGCTGTCTTTAAACATCAACATGAAGCTTCTATTGGGCAACTCTAGCCCTTTGAATTTTTGCCACGTTGATTTTGTGAGCTGTTCCATTCGGGAGCTGCTTTTCAAAGAACTAAATTGAGAGAAAACACAGAGAATATACATCAGGAGATTCATCTCATTCCCGTCACCCCACCCTTTATCATGTGTGATGCATTGTCATCAATAATGTTAGCTGAAGATCCTTCACAAAACGGTTAATTTACACATTCTGTTTTACATACCGCTTTAACATGTTCAATGATGGTTCCATTGCTAACCTCTCCAAAGACAGTTATCTTCATCTGAAGGGCC
>NW_022285067.1:409-3764 GCF_004355925.1 Anarrhichthys ocellatus | reverse complement strand
CCCCCCCCCTGTTAAAACATGAATTAACTGTGGTTTATCACATCTTTGGAAAGCTGAGTTCAATTTCTCTAGCCACACCCAGGCCTGATTACTGCCACACCTGTTCTCAATCAAGAAATCACTTAAATAGGACCTGCCTGACAAAGTGAGGTAGACCAAAAGATCCTCAAAAGCTAGACATCATGCTGCGATCCAAAGAAATTCAGGAACAAATGAGAAACAAAGTAATTGAGATCTATCAGTCTGGAAAAGGTTACAAAGCCATTTCTAAAGCTTTGGGACTCCAGCGAACCACAGTGAGAGCCATTATCCACGAATGGCGAAAACATGGAACAGTGGTAAACCTTCCCAGGAGTGGCCGGCCGACCAAAATTACCCCAAGAGCGCAGCGACGACTCTTCCAAGAGGTCACAAAAGACCCCAGAACAACATCCAAAGAACTGCAGGCCTCACTTGCCTCAATTAAGGTCAGTGTTCATGACTCCACCATAAGAAAGAGACTGGGCAAAAATGGCCTGCATGGCAGAGTTCCAAGACAAAAACCACTGCTGAGCAAAAAGAACATAAAGGCTCGTCTCAGTTTTGCCAGAAAACATCTTGATGATCCCCAAGACTTTTGGGAAAATACTCTGTGGACTGACGAGACAAAAGTTGAACTTTTTGGAAGGTGTATGTCCCATTACATCTGGCGTAACAGTAACACGGCATTTCAGAAAAGGAACATCATACCAACAGTAAAATATGGTGGTGGTAGTGTGATGGTCTGGGGCTGTTTTGCTGCTTCAGGACCTGGAAGACTTGCTGTGGTAAATGGAACCATAAATTCTGCTGTCTACCAAAAAATCCTGAAGGAGAATGTCCGGCCATCTGTTCGTGACCTCAATCTGAAGCGCACTTGGTTTCTGCAGCAGGACAATGATCCAAAACACACCAGCAAGTCCACCTCTGAATGGCTTAAGAAAAACAAAATGAAGACTTTGGAGTGGCCTAGTCAAAGTCCCGACCTGAATCCGATTGAGATGCTGTGGCATGACCTTAAAAAGGCGGTTCATGCTCGAAAACCCTCCAATGTGGCTGAATTACAACAATTCTGCAAAGATGAGTGGGCCAAAATTCCTCTACAGTGCTGTAAAAGACTCATTGCCAGTTATCGCAAACGCTTGATTGCAGTTGTTGCTGCTAAGGGTGGCCCAACCAGTTACTAGGTTTAGGGGGCAATCACTTTTTCACACAGGGCCATGTAGGTTTGGATTTTTTTCCCCCCTTAATAATAAAAATCTTCATTTAAAAACTGCATTTTGTGTTTACTTGTGTTATCTGTGTCTAATATTTAAATTTGTTTGATGATCTGAAACATTTAAGTGTGACAAACATGCAAAAAAATAAGAAATCAGGAAGGGGGCAAACACTTTTTCACACAACTGTATATATATTAGTGCTGGGCAACGATTACAATTTTTAAATCGCGATTAATCTCATTGTTATGAGCAAAATTCAATGAACTCAAAAGTAGTGTATTGTGCACTTTTATTTTAAAGTACTGCTATATGAACAACAGGTCAATAACATTTGGTTTAATCCCTTTAAACAGCAGCAGTTATAACAGTTACAATGATTCTGATCATAGATATTCAGCCGGTGTTCATAACTTTATCTTCATGTGTGTAAGTCAGTGGTTCTCAAACTTTTTCTGTCACGCTCCACTTTGGAGGAAGAAAAATGTTCATGCCCCACCGCCCCAACAAAATTGTAACAAAATGGTCCATGTTGAACTTTTATTGAAATAACATTTTGTGACTCCTCCATCTGTGCTTTTTCAAATAATAGAATAAAGAAAATTGCAATCACTTTGTTAGAACAATGCAAATAAAATTCCATCTGTGCAAAAAATAACTCATTTGGCAAAAAATAGCTTATTGTGGCTGCAATTCACCTGTTCTACACTGAATATATTTTCAAGATAACAATAAAGTGCAACCTGTGAAGAAAACAAAACAAGTTCAAATATTTGTCAATAAAGAGTTTTACACTGCATATCTTTTCAAAACAACAATAATGTGCAACCTGTGCAAAACAAACCAAATGAGGTCAGATATGTGTGAGCCATCAAGTTTCATCATTATCAGTGGCTGCAATGAGCTGCTTTCCACTACACATCTTTTTTAAACGGGGTTGCAGACTTGATACGGCCACTCTCACTTCATGCTCAATGTTGAGCTGAGATCTGTATGTTGTTTTGAGAGGCAACAGCAGAACAGCCGACCTCACAGAGGTAGGATGTGAAGGGAAGCAGAATGCCCACAGCCCTCTGTTCGATGAGTGGAGGCTCCCTCTCCACACCGAGCCAGAACTCACTCAGTGTTTGAGCTGTGAACCTCAGCCTCCGGGTAGAGTCGGACCTCATCTCCATAATGTCTCTTCATTTTGCACACTAAGCTACACATGTGAGTCGCCAACGATCTTGGCCGTCGCGCAAGCATCACCCGTTAACGGCGTAACGTAAACATTTACATGAAAGTACAGGCATTTCACCATGTATGTATTAATGACTTAGTTTTATGTCCGTGTACTTTTGCAATATGTGAAGTTCTCAATAAAGTTCTTGAAATAAAAAAATTCTGCATTTCTCCCTGCACCCCACCTGTAATACCACTGCACCCCACTAGAGGGGCGTGCTGTAAGAAATGCAATTTGAAATATACACCTTGAAAACTGCAAACCTATCTACTTCATGTTTTTTTTGTTATGTTTGTTAAATTCTCAGTAGTGATAACTAAATGATATGCTTAATGATATGCACTGGAAGCAGAGCAACTGAGGAAGACAGTAGCTGGGCAATGACAACATAAGATAATGTGAAAAATATTTTTATAAATTATAATACATGTAGTGTATTTAATATATATATACATACATACATACATACATACATATATATACATACATATACATACATACATATACATATACATACATATACATACATATACATACATATACATATACATACATATACATACACATACATACATATACATATACATACATATACATACATACATATACATACATATACATATACATATATATACATACACATATATATACATACACATATATATACATACACATATATATACATACACATATATATACATACATATACACATATATATATACATACATATACACATGCATATATACATACATACATATATATACATACATATACACATACATACATATATATACACATACATATATACATACATACATATACACATACATATATACATACATACATATACACATACATATACACATACATATATACATACATATACACATACATATA
>NW_022285066.1:0-3764 GCF_004355925.1 Anarrhichthys ocellatus | reverse complement strand
AACTTTTTTGATTTTAGCAAATGGCTGCAATGAAACAAAGAGTGAAAAATGTAAAGGGGTCTGAATACTTTCCGTACCCACACTATATATCTCTATATCTATCTATATATATCTCTATCTATATATATAGATAGAGATAGATATATATATATATATAGAGATAGATATATAGATATATATATATATAGAGATAGATATATATATATAGAGATAGATATAGATATATATAGAGATATATATATATAGATATATATATATAGATATATAGATATATAGATAGATATATAGATAGATAGATATATATAGAGATATCTATATCTATATCTATATATATATAGATATATAGATATATATATATAGATATATAGATATATATATAGATATAGATATAGATATATAGATATATATATATATATCTATATCTATATAGATATAAATATATAAAAAGTGTTTCGTCTCTCCAGCTCTCTCTGACTTTAATTGTTTCCATAATAAAGTTATTGAGGGAAACATGAAAACACAAATCTTTCTAATAAATGTAGAAAGTTGTTTGTGATCCTTTTGTTGTTCAGTCTACAATGAACATTTACTTAAACCAGATGTTGAATCAGAAAATGAATCAAATATAAACTAGAGTTTATTCTGTGATCTGTCTTCACTGTTTACATGTTGAACAAAATTTCATCAATCCAATCGGCTGCAGCGTCCAATCACATGACTGATGAACAGTGAGGGGGCGTGTCGGCCGTGAAAAGACTTCCTGGAAGTCTGTTCTCTTGGGTCCTCGCTCATGGCTCCTCAGAGATCCCTCCTCCCTCCTCGATCCTCGCTCCTCAGAGCTAAATAAGAGCTTTGAGATGGCCGTCAATATGGCGGTGCAGAACAACTTCCTGTTCGAGCGAGGATCGAGGAGCGAGGAAATGACAATTAAGAGACTTGGGATGTACCCCAGGACCCACACGAGCATCAAAGAAAGGTTTGTGTTTCTGAGTTTGATGGTCACAAGAACAATGACATCATGGATGTGTGCGGTTGAGAGCTTCACGTATTAAAGCTGCATTCTCTCCAGTGTCCACCAGGGGGCGACTCCTCTGGTTGTATAGAAGTCTATGAGAAAATGACTCTACTTCTCTCTTGATTTATTACCTCAGTAAACATTGTAAACATGAGTTTATGGTCTCAATCTATAGTTTCAAGTCTTCTTCAATACAGCATGATGTTCATTTAGTACGTTATGGTCCATTTAGAGTCAAACAGACCATAAAGCAGGGGATGCTTTAGGGCGGGGCTACACAGTGATTGACAGGTCTGTACCAGAGACGTATACGGCGTCTCTACGTCACTCCTCCTCCTCAGTCCAGATATGGTCACTTCCTGTTCACTGGTTGATAAAAAAATACAAGATGGCGACGGACAAAACACAGAACTTGAGGCTTCATAACGTCCACTTCTCATATATAGTCTGTGGTTTAACTATTACTTCATTAGTGAGATATTTTGGTGTACCGAGATACTTCTGGACAGGATGCTCAGTAAATACTGGTGAGACATCTGGTGCTAGACATCGGTGGAGTTCAAACGTGCGGTGCCAGGTGAACGTAGAGGGCACACAGCAACGACATAATGGACAGGTAGAAGAGGGCGAAGCCAGCCAGCTGGACTCGAGGGGAGGGGCTAGTTGGGGGCGGAGCCATAGTGAGCAACACGCCCACCGTCCCGTAAACGCCACCGCCGTCCCCCTCCAGGACCTCCCCCACTGAACAGAGACGGTCCTGAGGGGGTCGAGGGGTGAAGGACAAAATGTTTGGACAGATGGACAGAATAATAAAAAACAAAAAGGATTCATGAAAGGTGAGGAAGATGAAAGAGAAGAAAGAAAGCTGTTAGTTGAGGAGAAGCAGAGGAGCAGACAGTGATGTCACACAGATCCTGGAGTGAGGCCACGCCCACCTGATCAATTTAGAATAATCAGTTTAAGAGGTAAACGAGTGTCCTGTGACATCACCGTCCATCCATCCATTGCAACGAGGTACCAGGTGTCTTCAATACTGACATGTGAGTATCTAATGTCTGATCAGATCAATACCAGGTATCACAGGTGAGGTATAATCATGTGTGAGAGAGTTACCTGTGGAACGCCGATCCTACGACACGCCTCCAGGAAGTTCTCAACGTTTCGACGACATTTGGCCATCGTGAGTTTAGGCTGCAGGACACAGACGTAGAACCAGAGTTATTATAGTAACTAACAGCAGGTCTATGTCTACTAAGTAATGATGACAGTAAAACAACAATAACTACAACATTTCACCAGAGACTTTGACAGTGTGGCTTATCCTGCCTGAAGACGTCGCAATATATATTTCCACGCCAATGTTACCGGTAGTATCGTTGAGGTTCAATTGAGATATCGCTTCTCTCTTTTCTACATTTTAGATTCATAATCTTGGACTGAATCTTGTGTTCGTGATGGACAGTCCACAGATGTCTCCCGTCATTTCTGTACTGAGATACACATCTTTGAAAATTACATTTCTGTATTTGTGATGGAAAGACTTGAACTTAACATTTTTACTGTTTTAACATAACATGAACCTCATTCTGAGCTTCATGTTAAGATACAGTTACTCCACTGGGCTTTTATTTTGAAAGGGTGGGGCTGGGTGGGTGAGAGGAGACAGAATCATAAGGTTTGACACACAAACACAGAGGTTATTAAATGACAGACTTGTGTGTGTGTGTGTGAGAGAGACAGACAGACAGACAGAGAGAGAGAGAGAGAGACAGACAGACAGAGATAGAGAGACAGACAGACAGAGAGAGACACAGAGAGACAGAGAGACTGACAGACAGAGAGAGAGAGAGACAGAGAGACTGACAGACAGAGAGACAGACAGACAGAGAGAGAGAGACAGAGAGACTGACAGACAGAGAGAGAGAGACTGAAAGACAGAGAGAGAGAGACTAAAAGACAGAGAGAGAGAGACAGAGACTGACAGAGACACTGATGTGTTTTTTATGTTTGTGGTGTTGAAAATGTGAGCTCCAGAGCAATACACAAAACTGGTACCGTCTGCTTTCTTTGAGAAATGAGTGGTCAGATTTAACATGGAGTCTAATGGAGCAGTTGGTTGGAGTTCATGTCGCTCTGCGGCTCCTTGAGCCAAATATGTACATTTTCCTGAAACTTGAAAGGCCACGTCCACATCACTCCGTTTCCATTTTAAACTCCTATGCTCTGCTACGTCCACACTGAGCGTCCACACTACGTTCACACTGAGCGTCCACACTACATCCACACTGAGCGTCCACACTACGTCCGCACTGAGCGTCCACACTGAGCGTCCACACTACGTTCGCACTGAGCGTCCACACTACGTTCACACTGAGCGTCCACACTACGTCCACACTGAGCGTCCACACTGAGCGTCCACACTGAGCGTCCACACTGAGCGTCCACACTACACAGAGTTTTCGAGCACCGTAAACGGAGGAGTTTGAAAACTCCGGGTTGTGTTTCGTGTGGACGGTTGAAAACGGATACATTTAGAAACGATGACGCCCACACTTGATTGGTTGTTAGCAGTCATGACGTGTCCTTCCCTGATTCGTCACACTCATATCACGTGACCCGTACCCGGAAGATCACAAACAACAACATTGATTACCGATCGACTACCAGGTTAACTCAACACGGACAACTGATTACAGGTGTTACTGACCTTGTTGTCTTTACCAGCAGCTGTTGTTCAGTTAAAGTCTGC
>NW_022285065.1:2447-3941 GCF_004355925.1 Anarrhichthys ocellatus | reverse complement strand
AGCCTTTAGTGTGACTCTCACTATGAATATTTAACAAGGTGGAGGAAATACAGGCGGAGGGAGGAGACCTATAAAGAGCATCTGAGGTGAATAATGAATGAGCTGCATCACAGGGTGGAGCCGTGTTTACTGACACGTGTTAAAATCCATCTTCAGACTGCTCCACACAATATATAATATAGATTCATGAATACACTGTTGAGAACTCTCTAGTGACATCACACGCACACAGAGAAGCTGGTTTCAAGCCGTTGAGACCATGACGACAGGTGGAAACCATAAGAGTGGTCCGTTCCAGGACTCCACAGAGACATTACTGTCATACTCAGCCTCAGGGCGCTCGGTGTGCCGGGCAGCCTGCAGTCCTCCAGCAGCTCTCTAACTGCTCCTTCAGACAGGACTTCTAGTGCAGACCTTACTCTGAACCCTCTGAACCCCCAAAAACCCATCAGCGGCACAGGAAAGCATGTTCTCTTTAAACAATCGCCAAAACTTCACCGTTTATCAGAGGAGCTGTAAAAAAGAGAGGAGAGGAGAGGAGAGAGGAGAGATGAGGAGAGGAGAGAGGAGAGATGAGGAGAGATGGGAGAGGAGAGATGAGGAGAGGAGAGGAGAGGAGAGATGAGGAGAGGAGAGAGGAGGAGAGATGGGAGAGGAGAGATGAGGAGAGGAGAGAGGAGAGAGGAGAGAAGAGAGGAGAGAGGAGAGATGAGGAGAGAGGGGAGAGGAGAGATGAGGAGAGGAGAGAGGAGAGAGGAGAGAAGAGAGGAGAGAGGAGAGATGAGGAGAGATGGGAGAGGAGAGATGAGGAGAGGAGAGAGGAGAGAGGAGAGATGAGGAGAGGAGAGGAGAGAGGAGAGGCTGGAAACATGTGAACTGACTTTACTGAAACCTGATTTCTAAAAGCAAATCATTCAAACATTATTTGTTATAAATGTTTATGTCTTTTTTGATCCGTACAAGCGGCTGATCCCCGTCTCCATCATCACTTATCTTAAATGAACATCAATTAGCTGGATGTGTTGCGTAACCCTCGGGTCACATCATCTATCTCTGAGACACGTTGGAGACGCTGGAGACGTCAGACACGTCGGACACGTCGGACACGCTGGAGACGTTGGACACGTTGGACACGTCGGACACGTTGGACACGTTGGACACGTCGGACACGTTGGACGGAGGCGTGTGGACGTCTGACTCTCTGAGGATCCGTTGACCTGGTTCAGGGTCACTGTGTTTTGGGAACACGGTCGCTGAAGGTTTCCAGCTTTCTGTGTAATGTGTCAACAACAAACCGGGTCAACATGCCCTCTGACAACACATCCCATAATAGTTCAGTGTCACGTCTTTCTATCAGCTCCTAAAGACTGATTATAATAACTGAGCAGAGGAAACATTATTCATATATATATATATATATATATATATATGATATGAACTCTACTGATTCTAAAACACTTTCTATTGATCTGAGCTGAATTTGTTTAAATGAAA
>NW_022285065.1:0-2347 GCF_004355925.1 Anarrhichthys ocellatus | reverse complement strand
GTGGGGGGGGGGGGGGGGTTGGTATTTCGTTAACGAAACGCTGATTCGTTGACAACATACTTTGTTCTATAGTCGACTTGACACGATGTCGATGGTGATAATCAGAAGACGTATCTGTAAAATGAATTTGTTAATCAAGGAGGTGAAATTAAAAACTCTTCAGTTGTTCTCTCGTATAGAACCGCTCGATTCTACGGTTAACGACACAAGTGAGGAAGAGGAAGACGAAGAAGAAGAAGATGATGAAGAAGAAGAAGAAGAAGAAGAAGACAATGAAGAAGAAGAAGAAGAAGAAGAAGAAGAAGACAATGAAGAAGAAGAAGAAGAAGAAGAAGACAAGTCAGAGCGTCGACCGGTATCTTGAAGCAGACCCTCAGAATAAAATGATACATGTTTCAGACGCATGAACCCTTGTCAGGTATTTCTTTCGTCTCCTCTGTCTACCTCTTGAGAGCTGCCGTGTTTATTCCTCCGTGTGCACTTTTATTCTGTTTAAGATTCTAAATCTAGATTTGAGATAATATCTCTGTGGTGTGTTCATGAACCTCTCAGCACAGAGAGGGCTGCTGTTGTTGTTGTTTTTTATCGTCGGGGAAACTTTCCGGTTGAACCGACAGATAAAACCCCACGGAGACGTTACGCGTTAAGAAAGACGCTCCAATTACTTCAGTGCAGACGAGAACAAAAGAGTTTGTTTGGCGGGAAAATCAGCTTCCGTTTGTATTTTTAGTCTCAGAGACTGAAACGATGGTGAGAGTTCACATCTCCACCGCTGAGGACAGAGACGTCCTGCTGCAGACTTTACATGTGCAATATATGGGAACACATTTAACATTATTATTAATCAGTCTGGTTTAAGTCGTTTTGATTCTCTTTGTTTTTCTGCATGTCGGTCTAGTTGTGTTTAGACAATTTAACGTAGAAAGGTCACATATTACCTTTAATCAAATATCCAATGAAAATGTGTTGTTTGATAAGTAACCTCTGACCTCGCTGTAATAACCTCTGAACACCGGCGGGTTGAACCAGGAACACGTGAGGGATCACTGGGTTTCACCATGAAAGAGACCGGTCCACTGTGGACAGACACAGATCCTCCAGCAGAGACCGGAATGTAATGAAAGTAACTGTTCAGTTAATGTGAAGAAGAACAAAGTCGACAGTTTCAGTTCTTACTTCAGCACATTTCAGTTTATTGTACAATCAGGTTAATTCACACCGAGCGGTCCATTGGATCATTAAAACTGGCCTCAACATGAAAACATTGTTAACACCTTCACAGACTGAAGGCCGGTCGGGTTCTTCAAGTTGCATCAAAATATGTACAGATAAAAAATATTACAAATCTTATTGAAAGACGAGTTGCAGCCGGAGAGAGAAAGAGAGGAGACGATGAAATGATGTTTAAAAAAAGCAAACATAAAACAGTGCGTGTCCAGCACACACACACACACACACACACACACACACACACACACACACACACTCCCTGAAGAGGAGGATTGAGGACTGTGGCTGTGTTGTTTCACATGCACGCTCACAAATGTTCAGATCCGTGGTTACAGCTTCAGAGACGGACGGAAAGAGAGAGATCTCCAAAAGAGGGTTTTTATTTTCTGCCACAGCAGCCGGCGTCACACAGACCGGCGACAGGCTGCCAGCCGGTGTTTTCGTTCCCAGCGCAGTGACCTCGTCCAGAGGAGGCGGGGCCTCCGGGGCTACGAACACTTCCACACACACACGGCCAGACTCCCTCCGAAGAACATGTAGAGCAGGTTCTTCACCTCGTGCGTCACCTCGAAGCCGAAGCCTTCTCCGATCACCACGTGCCACGAGCTGCCGAACTTCTTGTCCATGGACTCTTTGATCATCTTCGCTGCACTCTGGGGAACACGGGTTACATGTTAGACTCTTTATCAAACAAAACGTGTTCAGAGTGAGATTTAAAAGATCGAACACTTCATCTTCTTACTTCGTTGTTGGTGGCAAACTTCTCACAGGCCGTCACACAGAGCTCCATGGTCTCCACCCTCATCTCCTCCGGCATGTCGGTGTGCTGAGGACAAGATCAAAAGGTTAAAGGTCGACATCTTTACGTGACTCTCGTGAGGTTACAGCCACAATACCACGTTCTCATTTTAAAACACGTCTTTTGATACGTTTACGCCGAGCGGTCTCATCAGTCACGAATGGTATAAGACTGGGAGCACACAAACACTAGTGGTGTAACGGACCGTAGTGGATCAGTGCTGACCCCCCTCACAGTTTATCGTTAACCATCAGAGTAAATAAAGTTTATCGTTAACCATCACAGAGTAAATAAAGTTTATCGTTAAACTTTATTTAC
>NW_022285064.1:0-3766 GCF_004355925.1 Anarrhichthys ocellatus | reverse complement strand
AAATATAACAGAGTTTATTACGTTCTAATACTAATGATCTAGTCAACTAATATCTAAACTAACAACTATACATTTATGAGCACGCTATCTAAAATCAACAGATGATTGAAAAGGGGGGGGGGAGTGTGTATGTACATGTTGTGTGTGTGTGTGTGTGTATGTGTGCGTAAGGAGGAGGAGCGAGGGAACAGCTCAGCGACGTATGACGTAGTTGACACGTGGTGACGTCTCTCATGCGCGAGACTCAAAATGGCGGATAGCCAACAGGAGACCGGGCGTCTTTACGTGCCGGTAGCCGTTCAGCACGTAGCTACATTAGCTCAAAGCTATATGTGTGTGTGTGGATTAGTAAAAGAGAAGGGAAAGGAACAAAATGAAATGAAATAAAACAAAAGATTAAGATCATCTGCGCCGCGCGGGAGTACGGAAGATTGCTCTCTCAGCCAGGGGAGCAAGAACCGCGACTCTTTGTCTCAGCCGGCGGTTTTGACCTCCTGAACTGATGAGAAGCAACTTCGACCTCACGAGGCGGCTATCTCAACACAAATCACGGTAGCATGAAATACACCAACTTCTCCACAACCCCAACGATCTCAGCGACCGTTAGTGTCGGCGATTATTAAGCATACACCACGTTATAAAAATGAACAGTACTTTAAGCACATAAACAAGATAAAATAAACACAAATGAAACTCTCTCTAACTCTGCTCAGAATCTATTTCGCCTTACGGTACGATGCAGCCATGGTGATTGAGGGGGGTTCTTCTGAGCTTCGGTGGGCACAGGCAGCACGGCTGCAGGAGGTGTTCTCTCGGTGGGAGAGAATCGCTCCGTCTGGATATGGGGATTTCGCGTCCTTATGACCGGAGCAAACGAGGCGCTTGGTGAAGAATAGAGAGTGGAAGTTCTCTCTCTCTCTGAAGAAGTCTTGCTTCTTCACTTCTGCAGGATTAAAAGGGTTCGCTTCGTGGATACGAACAAAGATAAAATAGACAGTTTGGTGAATTCGGCCAGCGAATATGAACTGTTAAACCTAGGTTTTGGTTAAAAAGGGGAACAACATGGCAGTGTGTGCCTCCTGCTCCCCTGAGGGATCGATGGAAAAAGCGTTGAGGTGGGGGTTGCTGGTTGTTTTGTAGAAAGGTGGCTGAACCACAGGGGTCCTGGGGTGTCTTGGACCTCGGCCAATTAGATTGCAGCGCTGCTTTCAGGTAACTTCAGGAACACGTAGTTTTTGGGGGAGCAGGGTCGTCCACCGGAGGTCCCGCCTCGGCATCCCTGCTCTCCTCCAATGAGAGCAGTGTTGCATTTGGGGGGAGGAAACTCACACCCTAATGTGAATTTCTTCAGAGTTGGGGGTTTGGTGCTCATCAAACTACAATCAGGATGAAACCTTTGCTTGCAAAAGGGAAGGCCTGACTCTCTTTGTTCTACAGCACATGTCGAAGCCATATAGTCAGATTCCAACATCCCCCCTTTGGCCTGAAGAGCGAGGTGTGGTCTTTAGGGCAAACCAAGGACTGACGTGGGCTTCCATGTGGTGTCATACAGTCCATGTAGTTCTGAGAGCACGGAAGGTTAAACAGTCCATGTACTTTTTGGAAGAAAGGGATGGTTTAACAGTCAGTGTTCATAGTTCATTGAGGCTCAAGATGTCTGGGCAGACACTAAGGCGGCATCTGAGCGGATGACTAACTAAACTACATTAAACATATACACAAATCATAGGTAAGCAAGGCATTATTTCTAATACACTCAATTGCTACGTCATGATCTTGTGATAACGTCTGCACTGTAGCATAGTATTTGAAAAACAAAATGCAAGCAGAGAAATGGAAACAAACAAAACAAAACGGAAAGGTGGTTAGGTAGGTTAGTGTCATGGTTGTGTCATGGTCTACCTAACTCTAGATCACCCCCCTGGGTCTGCTGGGATGGCCCAACGAACCAGTTCCTGTCCCCTAGAGGTGTGTACCAAAAACCCTTTTTCATTTTACAGTTTGGTTGTACATAATGGCGAGCTCGCAGCTCTTCCGATTCGAGCAGCGGTAGTTGTCGGGACCCTTTTCGCGTGGGTTTCACCTTCGGCTGTCGAATGGTTGGACGGGCTGGATCTCGTGCTTGCAGGGCGGTCAAATCTGCACTACTATTATTCACCGCGCAAGGTTGTGAAATTGGGGGCCAATTGTTCTGGGGTACCCAGGGTGTCCCCTGTTCCGTTTCAGGCTGGTTGAATGCAAGGGAGAGATCAGAGTGTCGTACGTCTTTGTTCTGAGCGTTTTTCAGCAAACAAAGGGAAGACTTCTGATTTGGGACATGGTTTTGGGTGGCAGATTTTGGTGGTTGTAAGCATGCAGGCAGACTGGGTGGACTAGAGTCAGGAGCATGGTCTGGGAGGGGCATTGGTTGTCTATGTTCCTGGGTGACGGCGACTTGTCCATCTGGAACTGGCCCACGGCTGGCAAGGTTTAGTGGCTTCGGGTCGTCCACCGGTGTCCGGAGTGTGGTAAAGCGCTTTACTGCCTCCGTCACACGTTGGTGTCTAAGACTCTTGATCTCTGGGTCTAAACTTGCTCTTCCGGAGTGGGTTTAGGACTTACGATTTTGTTTGAACTGAATTCTCTTTTTAGGGTCTGATGCCATGACTCTACCTGACTCTGACTTTGGGTGTGTCTCTCACCCCCCTGGCTCCGTTGTCTCTCCAGCTGCCAAGGTCATCGACTCCTGTGGAGTGGCGTGTGTCGTACCTTAGCACGAGGCACTTCGTTGCCTTCAAGCGCTAGGTCATCAGCTTCACAAGCCTGGGTCGTCAGGACCCTGGCGTTGTGCTCATGCCATTTTGCAGTGGGTGTACGTGTCTCCCATGCTAGCTGCGCATATTTCCTAGTTTCTTGCATGTTTAGGTTACTGGTTATGCAGTGCATGGTGACATCGTAGTGCACGCTTTTGTGGAGGTTATACAAGAACAAGGACTTGAAAGTGTGGTCTTCTTCTAGACCTAGGGCATTACGTCCATGGAAAAACGCTGACTTCAAGTGCCTGTAGTAGTCCTTTGGGGCTTCTTGCTTTCCTTGTGAAATAGCAAAAGCACTGAAAGTGGCGGACACCGGGTTGGTGTACAAAGAGTACTCCTCCCGAAGGGCCTGACAGAGAGCTGAGTTGCTGTCACGGATTCCAGGGGGGAGTGTTTGAATGAAAACATGGATGCTTCTTACAGTGGTTTTCCAGACAAGTTTGAGTTGTTCACGTGACGAAGGGTGAGGTAGATCAAGGAGACAGCGATCAACCTCCCGAAGATAGTCATCGATACATGTCTCATGATTTTCTGGATCAAAGCGTTCTATGTCGTTTGCAAGAGACTCAAGCTGATGGATACGCAGACCCTGCGCGCGGAGAGGGCCTGGATCATCAGAGTGGTCTGAATTAGCATAGTCGTTTAAGACGACATAGCGGTGAGGACGACTAACCTCTCGACGTGTGGGGGAGGGGCTCCGTTTCAGGTGCATGCATGGACTACACGGGACGTTTTGTTCACCTGTGGATGTGGGTTTGGAACCACTAATGCCACTCAGGGTTAGGGTTGAAGCCATATAGTCAGATTCCAACAACACCCAACATTTTGTAGTACGAGACTACACCCGCCATTTAGGTAGTTTCTTCACTTTCTTCACTCCCTCCCTCCCCCACACACACACACACTCACCAAAAATTGTCTGTTGATGTTAGATAGTAGCCTCGTAATTGTATAGCAGTTGTTAGTTTTAG
>NW_022285063.1:0-3718 GCF_004355925.1 Anarrhichthys ocellatus | reverse complement strand
GCGTACAGGTGTGTGTGTGTGTGTGTGTGTGTGTGTGTGTGTGTGTGGCGGTACTCCAGGCCCTCCCACGAGGTGGCAATGAGAGTGAATGAGCACTTCCTCCCCCACAGTGTCCAAAGGGGACTAGCATCTGTCAGCGTGATGCACTCCCAACTGGTACAAACTCCATTACCCAGTGTCCTGCTTCTCTGTCACTGTCAGCAAACCTGGTAGCACCCACACCAGGCACGTTCACACACAACTGAGACCAGAACACGGACGGACACACACACACACACACACACACACACACACACACACACACACACACACACACACGGACACACGGACACCTGGTCAGTTGTAAACACAAGCATGTTGGCTACACGTACACATTATGGGACGCTATGATAAGTCAGATATGTGTGTATACCCATGTGCAGCACACACACACATTTGTGCAGAAAAAGAGATATTTGGGACCTCCATCAGTACTCTTGACAAAGATTACCCAGAGACACACACTCCCACACACATTACCTTGACGAGAGCTCATCGAAGCCCCTCTCTCCCTCTCTACATTTGCAGGAGGGCTCACCATAATGGCCGCACAAGTCCGGAGAGCTTTTCTACAGCCACTCATGTGGCTCTCTCATTAATGAACACAACTCCCTCATTTTTAAAAAGCTCAAATTCAGTGTTTTTACATTACGAGTTTCAAGCCCTTCATGCTCGCATACTGCATGGGTTGGAACGTATGGAAAGTGTGTCTAATGCAGAAGTCTTCTTACTTAGATGGAAAAGGGAGACAATTGATTGATTTCCCGTAGTTGTAAGTGCAACCTCGAGTCTTTTACGGGTGATTCAAGAGGTTCTCAAGCAAGTCTCAGGGAAATCAACAACCGCTTATTAACTCAATCTAATTTGCTAAACTCAATCAACTGTATCAGAACTTTGTTACCATTGTCCCAATAATTAGTACCAAATTCCAGGAAACTATTGGAAGTTCTTAGGAAATTAGGAGCCCGTAAAATAACCCCCTACTAACTGCCCTTTAAAGAAATGTTAACTATATATAACTATATTTCCTGACCTGCACTGTCCTTCCATAGTAAAGTCATTGTGACCATCGTACCACATCGGTGGCATTGGAAGCCACAAAAAACGAGCCTACAAGTTAATGTTAGTCCGTCTAGTTGTTAAAAATCAGTTTGACCCATGCAGTGCATCCATCCAGTTTGGCTGTGAGTGAACTCCGAAGAAGGCCACGTCCAGCGTTTTCAATCCACTGAGTCCGACAAAGACAAACATCCAAATCCGTCCAACAGAGACGGAGACGACTCGTCCAGCCGCGTGCTTGCATTTATTTCAGCTCCTCTATAACGGACTGTCCCTCCTCTGAGGTGGCGCAGTGAAACTAAAAGGCTGACATAAAAAACCCTTCAGCCGGTGACAGTTACTGTACACCAGGAGAATGAAAATGAAAAGTAATTTGTATAATAAGTGGACCATGGTGTTGAAATGAAATCTTTTATTTTTTCTCTTTTTTTTTTGACTCCTTGCTTCTGTCTCTTTTGTCTGCCGTCCCTCCATTTTCATTCTGTCAGTAGAATGAGGTATTCTACCATATTCTCCAGAAGCGCTTCAGATAAGTGTGCGAGTGTGGTGAATTGCATTGAATTAACTACCTGAGTAAAATGAATTGGGGTATGATTCTCATTATGGCGCTGCTGTCTGTCTCTGTTTCTCTGTCTCTAACTCGACCGGCTTCCATTTTCATCTTCCGTGTCATAAAACATTTAACAAAGATTATAGGGCTCATGATAATAACCTGAGAACCACCGTAACTGCAAGAGGGTATCTGTAAAATGACACGTCGGGCATATGCAGAACTTTAAAGAACAGAAACGCATCTAAATTTCACATAGAAAGATTTATCCATATCTACTAGAGATGGTATTAAATATTACAACGCTGACTCAGCCCTCCAGAATAATATTCATTTGAGAATTAATAAAGATCCCCTCGGCACACCTAGCTGAAGCTAATGTTGTCTCATACGACAGGTTTGGTTTTGGAGGTTACGCTACTGTCCTGCTACTAAGCAACCAAAAAAACCTGCACGCTGCCACGATGACGATGATCGGCAAGATGCAGAAATTTAGCCGTGGAATAACATTTCTGCGAGTTATTTTAATTTCATCACATTGTTATTCGCAAATGTTCCCTTTTTCATTTTGGCAACTGATCCCTTGAGAGTCTTGTGGATCGAGCAGAATACTGCAGCGTGACAATGACATCAGAAGTCAGGTGAACGTGTCTCGTAAGAGGAGGACTTTGATGACATTGAAATGGAGTTTAGAAAGTAGAGATGGCAGAGGTCAAGCTAATCTGTGTTTCCTGTTCCTTTTACAACAAAATCACTATGATTGAGGATCCTATTTAGAGCAATTTACAAAGCAATGAGTCTGTATTTCAGCTCAAGGACACTTTAACGAGACGTAAATGGTCACGGATGAACACGCATTGTGTGTTACCGGTGTGAATACACGGAAAATTGTTTGTTTAGACACTGTCGTGATTATAAGACATAAGATACTGTTCACTCAAATCCAAACACCAATCCCAAAGCATTAATAAGTTAAGTCTCACCTTAAATGAAACTTTGGCCACTTTATTTGCTCCTGCTGAGATCAGACTTTTAAATGTTACAGTTATGGGATGGTCTCTGCTGTTTCCGCCCTCCATGTTCAGCCTGTTTATGTCATGACCTATTTGCAGTGATGATCAGTGACTCGGTGAAGGCCATTTATCTGCCCGGGCTCTGGAACTACAAAGCTGGATCCTCTGACACCCGCTGCTACGGTTGTCCACACACACATGCACATGACACACACTCTCCTTAATATACAAAACCATGAATGCATTCATGAACACCTATAGTCCATGCATATGTGCAAAGATAAACGCCGCGTGAATATATGCATGTATGCAGAAACCGCACACACACAGTAACGGTGTGGATATACCGTACACACACACACACACACACACACTCTTATTGTTGTCCGCTGAGTGGTAGGGTGACAGAAACAGATTGGTCCCGGCTAGCACTTTTGGGAGGAGTGGCCATTCATCAGCCTGACCTCGTTGTGGGACCGACACACCTAATACAATGTTTCCTGTACACACACAAACTTACAAATACACTTTTAAACACACATGCGTGCACAATAGTGTACGTTTGATTTCAGAAGTAGGGCCACAATGTTATTCAATGCATTTAAATACATTTATATTAATATGGAAACTAACACATAATGAGATTGTACCATTTTATAATAAAGGCGGTAAAACTAAATTTAAATCTAAATGAGTGAACTAACAGCCCTGATACTGAATTACAAATGATGTTGTTCATCTTTATTAAAATAGCGCTTTATTATCTTTTTCTTTTTTGATGTTCACTCAAACCTTCCCTAAGTCCCAAACGCAGACCGACCAATCATAGCGTAGCATCAGCCAGCTCCCGACAAGAGTCCGACAACAATCATGCAGTCATTTCAGGTGTTCTTCGTTTTCAGGCTGGTCCTGTGGATTTGGAGCTAGTCCTGGGTAAACGTTGTGTGACAGTGATACTCGTTACATGGAGGTGGAAGGAGCTATACTTTTTAAAAACATTACGTTTCCTAAGGCGCTAACATTAATTAATTATGTGCTAACGTACTCTGCTAATGTT
>NW_022285062.1:0-3767 GCF_004355925.1 Anarrhichthys ocellatus | reverse complement strand
GTGTGTGTGTGTGTGTGTGTGTGTGTGTGTGTGTGTGTGTGTGTGTGAGAGAGTCAGAAAAGTGCAGAAAGATGCACTATCGCTTTTTTGATGCTTTGGATCAACATACAGACCATTAGAATTAGCAGGTAGCTGGTGTTCTGTTTTAGTGTGTAATGAATCCAGGTCGTAATCTCTCTCTCTCTCTCTGTGTGTGTGTGTGTGGGATTTAATTTGCAATGGTCATTATGCTGAGTGCTATGTGTTTTGACCCCAGCTGTTATTGACCAGAGCTTTCCATGTGGAGTAACACTGACCTGACCCAGAAAGCGGAGTCCGCTGTACACGTGCCAGATACCGACACACACACACACACACACACACACACACACACAAATTTCTGTAGCACCAGAATCACCTTTTTAACCTGGGCCTCCTTGATCTTCTCCAGGGCGACTCGGATGTTGTCTGCCTTCAGCTTGGCAGCCTGCTCCTCCTGCACAAACACACACACACACACACACACGATGACGACGTTGACGATGACGGAAAATACACACCGGTCAGTCAATACAAACCGACAGCATCGACATCCACATTCCTGCAACACTTGCAATCCGTATTAAAGACACACACATGCACCGCTCTCACCTGGTTCCTCCAACAGGAATTCATTTTTTTTTTTTTTTTTACTTTCAAGTAATTTTTTACACTTCTGTGTCTGCGTGTAGCCTCAAGCAAAACTAAAATATCTGCTTTTAAAAATAAATAAAATAAAGAGTGCAGAAAATCCCGGCAGAGTTTGCACAAAGTTCACTGTGTATTCCCAGTGTAGTCAGCCGGTTGTGCACATTGCACCTGTTATCGCGCTGAAGATAAGATGTAAAGTATGAAGCCGCTTAGTCCCAACAACACACAGGTGCATTGCCCGAGGAGCACAAACAGAGGAATCATCAGACATGTCTGGCAGCGGAAAACCTGCTTCTCCTCTTTCTCCTCTTCATAATCATCATCATCATCATCATCATCATCATCATCTGTGTATTACTGTGACCGCAGGGGAATGCGACTGGATTATCGCTCTGATGCTACATGTTGGTAGATAGTCATTGTCTCTCCAAAGGATTATCCAAATTCCCCAAACACACACACACTGAAACTGGAGGCGATGCCGGTGTCTCTCTGCAGACGACAAACTAGAGGACGGATGGAGACGTGACAAATTGAAAAGAAAAGAAATCCAGTCTGTTTTCCTCCGACAACTCAAGATGCTGCGATCCTGCAATCCCAGCTTCGGTTCGATTCTGCACAAACACCCGACAAGTCAGACTTTCGACAAAGCGATGGAGTTGAGACCATCAGCTGTGAGGAAAACTAAGTTGTGGAAGGAGGCGGTGGAGAAGGATGGAGCAGAGTCAGACCGCCTTAAATCCAAGATCTGGGAGCAAAAATAAGAGTAGAAAAAGAAAGACGAGTGGAAAAAAACTCGAGAAAGAATGACGGAAGATGAAGTAGAAATACTGACGACTGAATATCTGATGTGTTTACACTCTGACTGAGCTGCAGGTTGACTAATCTAGTTGTCCGCTGACTTACAGACTAATCAAACAGGAAATCTAATCGCCTGGTTAGCGATGCAGCCGGCTGTTCCTTTCACCAACCGACTGACTCAAAGTGAAAGACGCTACCTTGTCCTGTCACATCCTCCCCGGCCGAGGGAGGTAGAGGGAATGAGAGGAAGAGAGAGGGACGTAGAGATGGACGGTGGTGGGGGAGGGGCAATTTTTCTCTTTTGCTGTGCCAACATACATGCAGAGGCACTGATCTCTTTATCTCAAGCTCTCATGCCCCCCCCTCCTCTCAGTCTCTCTAGTCCTCTCTCGCTCCAAAGTCTTTCTTCTTATCTGATTCGGTTTGTCCTCGTCTCACTCTCTAATTCACTCTCTTAGTTTGAAATCAATTTCAGGAAGTATTCCAAGTCTTCTTCACACGAGTGTCTGAACTGTATGCCCTCGCCGAGGTGCTCCACTTTAGCCGGTCAGATGACACACACACACACACACACACACACGGATCCATATTGTGAATATTATGAGGCGATTAACAGCCAATCTCCTTATCGGCACCCCCCGAAAACCCCCTGATGCACACACACACACACACGTCTGGAAGCAGCAGCAGAGAATCCTGCAGCATAAGCTCATAAACAGCTTCATAATGACGAGCCTCTGTTTTGTTGGTTGGGTTTAACGCCCGAGGATTTACATTAAAAGCAGTGAAGTAGCAAACGCGTAAGAATTAAGTGTGAATAAAAATCAGTGACGGCGTTTACATTCGTCAGCAGATCATATATGAAAACTGTTTGCATCACTGGACAGACACAAAGTCAGTTAATACATGTGGAAAAATATGCAGTTTGTTATTTATCGTGATATAATTTAGATCAGAGGCGCTACACTGGATGTGTGCAGAAATTGAATTGAAAAGACAGTAAGAATAAAGTAGTCATTTTTTTTAGACATTACATAAATCTAGCATTGTCAATTAGCAGCTATTACAGCACAGTCATTAGATTTACATAACACCTGTTTGAGCTTAAATACACCTCAAATAATATGTGGAGACAAAAAGTAGACGAGAGGATTCAAATTTGACAAAATATATTACAGAACACATGATCTGTTGGGGCCTTTTAACATTTCAACTGAAGGTAACTGTTGGATAATGACGTCTAAAAATATTGATCAAACAGTTCGTGTTAGTGCGTTACAATGTGAATGAGATAATCCGCGTAGCCATGGAAAGCTAAAACACCTGTCATATAACATTATTCTGTGTTGCGCGTCTGTTAGCATTTTAATGCTAACTGACACTACATTCTACATTAAGTCAGTCAGCGTTCATAATTCCTTACCAACAGAATATTACAAGCCTGAAGCAGCTGGCTAAGGACTGTCAGCTATCATCATCATCTTCATCATCATCACAGCCATCAGAACCATTAGTGCCCCCCCCCCCTCATCTGTCTTTAACCTCTTCATCATCACTCTGCCCGGGACGTTAAGCTTGATTTCCATACTTGTAACTGTAAGGTTACATTGACTCAATCTCACAAATCTATGCTCTTCATTTATTCAGACCCTCCATCACAATGAAACCAAATCCATACATCTTCTTAAAATATTATGAATTTACCATTAATGGTGGTATGATTAAAGTGCATTAGTGAGATTGTAAGATAATGAATTAATTTAAAAAAAAATCCTTCTATCCCTTCAGAAAACCAATTAAAACCATTTATATATGAAAATCCTTTAATTCATCCATTAAGCCCAAATCTGTCTTCACCGGCATTATTTTGGATTTTCGAAAACACGATTTTTTTCAGCAGTTTGCTTTCTGTAACCCCCCCCCCCACACACACGGGTTTTCTTTGCCGCCCACCAACTGTCGTCACTATAATTTCCCATCTTGCAGTTTTCTCTCCCATGTCATAGATATTCAGTTGACCTACATTATAGAGCCACTAAATATAGATCCTGCCTGCCTTTGAAGTCATAAGGAGTGTGTCCCTCCTGAGCCACCGTAGGCTCAGGACGGAGCGGACTGATGCGACTTATCGAGAGGCAGCAGAAGTGGGCCAGCAGTGTGTGTGTGTGATCGAGAAAATGTGTGGGTAGATTTTGCACTTATTGCTGAGGCAGAGTACCATTGACACAGAAAGCGTATGCTGTATGCAGAACACACACACACACACACACACACACACACACACACACACACACACA
>NW_022285061.1:0-3768 GCF_004355925.1 Anarrhichthys ocellatus | reverse complement strand
GAGAAAATGACTCTACTTCTCTCTTGATTTATTACCTCAGTAAACATTGTAAACATGAGTTTATGGTCTCAATCTCTAGTTTCAAGTCTTCTTCAATACAGCATGATGTTCATTTAGTACATTATGGTCCATTTAGAGTCACACAGACCATAAAGCAGGGGATGCTTTAGGGCGAGGCTACACAGTGATTGACAGGTTGCTACTACGGCGTTTCACCGTTTTTTTCTCAGAGCTTCAGTGTTTCAGTTCATTCAATTGTAACCTTTTTGGTTGCCTTAAAATGTCTTAGCTCCACCCTCTCATATCACTGCTGGTTGCAAGATGGCGAAGGCCAAAATGCCAAACTCAAGGCTTCAAGCGGCAGTCCACAAACCAATGGGAGATGTCACTTTTACTACGTCCACATCTTATTTACAGTCTATGCAAAGGACACATTTTTTTGCAGTGGTCTTTCTAAAATGAGCAGTTGTGTTTGCGGGCGGGGGGGGGGGGGGGGGGTTGAAAAGTTGCCTGTGGCCACTTTAATCTGATGCGAGATTTACTGCCTCATCTCATCGCAACATCGTCACAGTTTAATAGGGCGAGTAAGTCAGACAGTCACACTAATCCCCTAATTTAACCACATTACATAAACTGCTTATGTGCAGATGACAATGTAAGCAGACCCTCACCCTTTGTGCATTCGCACAAAATAATAGTATGAAGTCAAAGGTGAAGCAGGAAGTGGCCTTCTGAAATCTAATGGACATTTTTAACAGATTCTCAGTTCTCAGTAATAACTGTAATATTCACATTAATTTGAACATACACATAGTGCTTTAGGTGAATATTGTTGTACTAGTTCACTACCTCACACTGGCTTACTGATGCACTCTGTTGTAAAGCTTTGTTTGGTAGAGTCACTCTGTTCCCAGACTTAAATAATAAAGCTTCTAGGTACCATAAGCTATAGAAACCATGGCCAAAACTATAAAACAGAAGGCAGGTTGTTTTAAAAAACATTTTTTTAAAGTAATCGAAAAAATACTGACGCTCCAGTAAAACTTTATCTTCATTGAAAAACGGAATTTCCAAGTGCTGGAAAGCCTCTGACAAAGTTAAACGCTCATAATATGTGAATCTGCTGGTCTTTGTAATCTGGGATCAGAATGTAGAATCCACATTATTGTACTTCAAATACATTTATGACATTTAAAGACAGTATAAGAATCTATTGCAGTTAAAATGATCTTGGTATGCTGAAGGTGTGTAGTGTGTGACATTACAATGAGACACGTAGACTCTACACCAGGGGTCTTCAACGTTTTTCAGGCTAAGGACCCCCAAACTGATAGAGAGATGGAGCAGGGACCCCCGACTATATATATTGTATAAAATTGTCTTTTATATTAAATGGGCCTAGTGCCATGTATAAACATACCTTGTTATTGTGCATTCAATACTAAGCTATTCAAATAATACATAGGTTCATATATTCATGTTTTTATTTTAACATGTGCAAACCAGTGAACGGTGAACTAAATATTATTATTATATTATGAGTATAGCAAGAGACTGAAACATGATCAAGTGATCTTCTGCTCAGCAAAAGGCTGGTTACAACATGTTGATTTAAAAACACAGGACTTTCACCCAGGAGGCCGCTGTTTATGTCCTGTTGCGCTGTTTGTGCGCAACTGAGCAACTTTCATAGTAATGAAGGAGAGCCCGCCTTCAGCGCTGTATTCACTTTTCTTTATACATCCATGTACCTATCCAAGAACTTTTGTTGGCGAAACCTAACCACGTACTTTGGTTGCACAAGTAAACCTAAAATCAAAGTAAACCAGCGCTGGAAGTTTATTTTATAAAGAGACTATATGCATGTAATGAGCCAATACTAACACGCCGTCCCTGACACTAGAGGGGAACCTAGAGCGTCATAGTTTGAAGCTTATTGACCTTATATCATATTTTATAGGTCACGTATTTGACTAGTTAGGGTTAAAAATGTGTTGCAACATCATATGAATAAATAAATGGAAAGAAGCAAAGAAACTGGATAGACAATACCACTGGTCACTTCAGATTACCTTCAGCTGTAGACTGAGACCACTAAGTGCACCACACCTCGGCACTGGTGTTGGTATCATTTCTTATACACTTCATATTTTTACTCTTGTATTCAATCTTTGAATTTTACTTTTTCTGTTTTTGTCAAATTATTTAGATTATTCATTATTAACTCTAATTGCTATTGTGTTCTATTTCTTTACTCTTAATAATTGTTATTCTATTGTTCATATATGTTTATATTTTTATTCTATTGGACTTTGCTATTCTTCTGTTGTAATCCTAATGAATTCCGATTAATAGAGTGCTATCTCATCTTATTTTATGTAATATTAGTAGTGCTGGGCAACAATTAAAATTTTTAATTGCGATTTAATCGCATGGATTTTTGGAGATGCAGGTAGCATGTTTTATACTTAATGTGAATATAATTCATACTTGTTGGCATCTTATTCTGAAAACTCTGAAGAAACCGGATGTTGTCTCACGTTAATATTTCCGCTAACTTTCAAAGCCCTTCGCTCGCTCCCGATCTGCGCACCTTGAGAACGTTCCTCAGACCGACATCTTCCACAACACTAACTTGCAGTTTGTCTCCACTTCTCTGTAGCATCTGTTAGCTTGTCTTGCTTTAGTTTATCTCTACTTCTCCCACACGCTGCATCAATGTAGTCTGAAGACTTCCTCCACCGCTGCCAGTCAGCAACAGACTTTCAAAATAAAAAAATGCGTTAACGCGCTATAAAGTAATTGTCGGTGTCAATTAATGAATGCGTTAACGTGATAATAAAGCGTTAACTTGCCCAGCACTAAATATTATACAATATTATTCCAGCTATTGTCTCTAATTCTGATAGTTGTCAACCATTCATTAATGATCAAATGTCTTTGTTAGCTAAATTGAAACAAGTTCATAAAACTAGGGGTAGCAGCTTGGGCCCAGCCAGAAATCTGAGACAAGGCTCCTCTGAGGCCCCTCCCTCCTCTACTCCCTCTAATTATCCGCAGTGGAGTTCCGGGTTAACATCTCCTACGACTCCTATGTCCCTCTCACCCCCCATCCCCGAGCTTAACCCCCCCAGCTCCCCCTCCAGAGACCCCTGCCACACTAACTGTAACGGTTTAGGCTTTGCCCCCGTTGTTCCTGTGTCTCTGTGTCTGTCTGTGTGTGTGTTTCCCTTGATTGCACTCATCCTTCTCACCTGCCCATTCCACCCAACTGCCTTCAATCTCCTCATCACCCCACACATATATACTCCCCTGCTTTCCCTGTTCTGGTGGTGAGATTGTCTTCGTTCGTGCCCCTGTCTGTGCCAGTCTTGTGTCTCCCTCGTGTTTGCTCCTGTGTCTGCGATTGAGTCCCGGATCTGCCCCTCGGACGTGACAGAACGATCTCACCATGAATGACTCAGCAGACCAGTATTGGGGAACCCGCTGGGCCAGGGGAGGGCCTTTGAGCATCCAGAAGGCTAACCGTGAGCTAAGCCGCCTTTCCACCCCTAAGAGGACTCAGCTGACCACTGTTTTGTGCGCGTTGCACCACACCCGTCTGCCCAGTATTGGGCCAGGGGAGGACCTTTGAGCTTACAGAAGGCTAACCTCGAGATAAGCTGCCTTCAATCCCCTAAGAAGAAGAGACACAGGAGGAAGGAGCGACTCCCCGTTCCCTCTGGGCCGCCGCGACTCCCCGTTCCCTCTGGGCCGCCGCGACTCCCC
>NW_022285060.1:0-3768 GCF_004355925.1 Anarrhichthys ocellatus | reverse complement strand
GAGAGAGAGAGAGAGAGAGACAGATACAAGAGAGAGAGAGAGACAGATACAAGAGAGAGAGAGAGACAGATACGAGAGAGAGAGAGAGAGAGAGAGACAGATACGAGAGAGAGAGAGAGAGAGAGACAGATACGAGAGAGAGAGAGAGAGAGACAGATACGAGAAAGAGAGAGAGAGAGAGAGACAGATACGAGAGAGAGAGAGAGAGAGAGTTGCGTGTAGTTCTGGCAGCGGATCAGGAAATGCAGGAAACTGGATCTGGTGGTATTCCAGCCTGGCTCACACCCAAAAAATGCTGGGATCTCCCCGTCTGTCAGCGTGTGTGTGTGTGTCTGGGAGTCGGCTCGGTGCCAAATTATTACGACACAGAATGGTGTGTTACACACTCGGCCACGCTTCCTCCCTCACACACACTGTTGGCACAGATACCAGAGCTGCAGGCTGTAAACAGACGTGGTGGTAAAGTGAGCTCATCTGTTTCACGTGAACCACAGAAGAAGACAATCACGTAGATCACACAGATACGGTATGTGCGGTGTCTCGGTCTAAAGGCCAAAGCAGAACAAACTTTGAGTTGCTCTCAGTGTCGTCAAAGTTCTGTTGCCGGATGTGCAACAACAAAGCAACTCCCACGGCAGCCAGTGCAGACACGGCGCTGGCTGGTGGATTACTCTTCAAGTCTCTGCACGTTTGTTTCCAGAGGGACGACACAAAACGCATGTCAGCAGTGATCCCAGCTGTGTGGTTGGTTCTAGAAGGTCTTTGTAGAACCGGTGGTTCTTGTTTCATGAATTGTTGAATCGCTGATCCACTGAGATATGAAAGGATCTTTAGTGAACTACAACTGCAGTCAAAGGGAAGGTTTAGTTACATTGCACACATTTAGAGACTCTACAGGTGAATAGGGTCAAAACATGAGCTCATAGATATCACCATCAAACTTCACCACTTCATTACTTCCATAAAACAATCATTTTTTTCTATGACAAGATTTCTGGAATGTTATGTTATGTTTATGACAATGAGGCATTATATCAAATGGTAACTTTTGGTGAATTTAGTAGAAATCTACAGAACAAATAGACAAAGTAGTAAAATAAACACCTCAGTGTGTATTTTGGATGTTTTCTTTCCACTAGTTTAAAAGAAGACGTGTTGTGGAAGCCACACAACCCAAAATCTCAAAATTGACCAGCGCATTAAAAAGGACGTCTTAGAACGGTGGAATTCAGAGCGGCTCCAGAGCTTTGTGTCACGGCTCAAAGACCTGAAGCGCTACACGTCTGCCTGAGTGAATAATGTCATGTAATGAACGTGTCAGTGTACGGAGCCACTCCTCGCTGTGGATTGCACCTCTTCCAGCTTGTTTTTTCAACGACTATAGAAAAGCGGTGGAGGGAGGAGGAGGGAGGTGGGGGGAGGACAGAGGTGGAGGGAGGTGGAGGGAGGAGGAGGGAGGTGGGGGGAGGAGGAGGGAGGTGGGGGGAGGACAGAGGTGGAGGGAGGTGGGGGGAGGAGGAGGGAGGTGGAGGGATGAGGAGGGAGGTGGAGGGAGGAGGACGGAGGTGGAGGGAGGAGGACGGAGGTGGATGGAGGAGGAGGGAGGACAGAGGTGGAGGGAGGTGGGGGGAGGAGGAGGGAGGAGGAGGTAGGTGGAGGGAGGAGGGAGGTGGAGGGAGGAGGACGGAGGTGGAGGGAGGAGGAGGTAGGTGGAGGGAGGAGGAGGGAGGTGGAGGGAGGAGGAAGGTGGTGGAGGGAGGAGGAGGGAGCTCCGGCTGTACCGGTGTACCATTTCACCCCCACCCCCGCCACTCAAATCATCCATTCATCTTCACATGTCATGTGGTGTACTCGTAGGTATTTACCAAAAAGAAATGTTCTTGATACTAGCGCAGCTACTGAAACCAGTTGGCTTTGAATGGAAGAGAGGAACATGAACTCAAGGTTCAGATATAGTTTGTTCTGTGTTGTGATCTCTGTCCCTCTGTATTCATGAGCCTCAACTCTACATCCTTCCTTGCACTAGATATTTGGGTTGAGGCTACCTTTTAATTGCATTTAAGAATGCAAGAATGATATTTTTGTTTTGATATATAAATATATATATATTATTGTTGTGGAAGCCCCGCTAAATCCACCTCCCTACATGTGTTTTTATTTAAATCTTTTGTTTTATTTATTTTTCCATCTGTATTAAAGTGTAAGCTACACTGGGTAGTAGAAATATTTCTTGTTATATTTGTTGAAATTTAAATCTGGTATCTGAGCTGTCTCAGGACTCAGGACTCTAATCAGCCCGTTCAGTCATCTCGTGGCTACCTGCCCGTGCTCTCATCGTCTGTTCTCCAGGCTACTAATACTCCCACTAATATCAGCCATTCCATGTTTACTTTCATCATGACACATCTTTGTGGTAGTGACTTTGGAGTCAGTGTCCCAGACAGTCGCCAAGTCGGCAACCTTTGGAGCTAGTTCTTTTGATTAGAAAAGGGTTGGCAACACTGGGCTGGGTTTATTCGGTTGGATGATTATTTTTTTTAAACTCTTGCCAGCTTCTCGACTGTTACCCACCCGAGTGTTCTCTCTGATGGACAAACTGTTTCTAAAGGACCTAAAACACGTCTTTTGTGATTTGTGTACTGACATTTGTTGCTACGTATCAGTCTATCATCTACGATGTACCAAAACTGGCCAATAGACATCAGTCGAGCTCCATCGGTCGAGTTGTGGGTTTCCTTGGCACTACCATAGCGCATAGTGTTGGATCCAAAATCCAAAAAGCATGAATGCTCCAAAAAACTAATTGTGCAGATAAATTCAGACATAAAGTCAGTTAGGATGTGTTGTTGTGGTGGACACACAGATTCCAGGTTCAACAGAAAGACGTTTTAATCAAAGTCCGTGTAGAGAGGAGGTCAGGGTGGATGGTTGGCCAGCCCAGGACTTTCACCCAGGAGGCCGGTGTTCATGTCCTGTAGGAAGCCAAATGTCAACTTTGAGTTATGGTAAATTACGTCGGTGACGGAAAAAGTTAATTAACACACGTAGATCTTTAACCCAAACCACGATTCTTTTCTTCTTTTAAACCTGACCAGGTGGCGCCGTCGCCTAAACCGCGGCGGCTTACACATTACATGACGCCACAACATAATGCTCCGTCAAGACATTGCGGTCATTCTGCGTATTTCCTGCGTGAGCAAGTTTTCTTTTCATGTATCTGGTCAGCGATAGAGTCTCCGAGCTGGAGCAGCATTTCTAATATTTTTGCCTTTCACACCACTTCACAAGCTAAAAAGAAAGCATTGAGTTCATTCCATCTTAGCCAGAGGACAGTGACTTTGACCAACCGGCAGTGTGCAGAGGACGAAGACTCCGCTACCGGAGTTTCATATCACACAGAAAGGAATGGGAGTGTTCGACAAAGCACCATTTCTACAGGAGCCATTGTGTTGAGCAGTACACAGGACAATACATGTGTACTGGTGTGGTTCTTTTGTTGCGTATTCCCTTTTTTCAGCCGAGTATCAAGCGGCCCGTCTTGAAAAACCATCAGCTCGCCGATCTTACCCCCCCCCCCCCCCACAACAACCTCGCACCACCCACTTTAACGTGACCATAAAACCTGATCAGGGAGAGCGGCTCTCAAAGACTCCCGTGTCAATATTCTGTCAGGGAAGTGAAACCCCTCGTCAAGTCTCATGAAGCTACCGTCAAAAATAACACGCAACTTCAAATCATCCGCCTGGCAAATAGCTACATTTTTCATAT
>NW_022285059.1:0-3769 GCF_004355925.1 Anarrhichthys ocellatus | reverse complement strand
ATAGCTCTGGGTTCATCCAGGTTCTCGGATATCAAAATTTTCCGAGACGTTCCATTCAGCCTGGTGACCTGGAATAAAGCATGATACAATATGAAAATACAACATACTTTCAGTTAAACATTGTTTATAACCATCTGAACTGTTTGTTCACATCTGGCTTTTTTCTTATTATGAATAGGGCCGAACAATTAATCTAAATGTTAGACTGCAATTTTCAATTTGTTTAAAGCAAGGGTTGGTAATGTTGTACAAAAATATTTTTTTATATATTTGTTGAAATTATCATTCAATTCTGACAGCAATCAATAAATCAAATGCTCTGAGACAAAAATATATATATTTTTTAATTTGGCCCGATTGGAAGGATTAGACGGCCTACCTGCGTGCACTCTTCACTGGAGTCTTCCACAAGCTGCTAGCTTGACAGCTTTGAGTACTTACAGTAGCCATGTTGGTTGTTTATGTTCATAGTGAAATATTTTGGGGGCGCGGCTTTTGCGGGAGGCCTGAAGAGATGGGCTGTCAGTGTTGTCGGCTTCCTCGCTAGCTTGAGCCCCTTTTGGAGCTAGCGCTGTTAGCTACTTTCATTGGAAAAGAGTTAGCGACACCGGGTTGGGTTTTTCTGTTGGATCATTTTTAAAATCTAGCATATTCTTGCTGGTTTTTTGAAGATTACAAACCCAAGCATTAAAAAAATTTGAGTCAAAATACCATTGTAAATGGAATATGTTGTGGAAATGAAAATGAGAATAATGATGTAAAAAATGATCATTCCCTCGAATAAAGCTAATCATATCGCAACAGTCAAAATAGTCGCAATTAGATTTTGTTATTATTTGTCAGCCGTAATTGCGAATCGCCCCATGATGGTTTTATTCTGTGTTAAGCTGCACAGGATAAACCAGTGAGGCCTGACTGGGACTGCATTCCTATTTATCAAGCAATAATAAAGTACACCACGACAGCAGTCAGTGTTGTAGATATTCATTTCAAGAAATTATTGTGACAAAGTACCTTGTTAGCAGTAGTTAGTAGTAGAACCCTAATGTAAAGCTGTACCTCAATCCGGTCAGTGCCAGTGTCGGTCCAGTATAGGTTTCTGGCCACCCAGTCCACAGCTATACCGTCCGGGTGGTTGATCTCCGTAGTAACCAGCATCACGGCATTGCTGCCATCGATGTGGGATCGCCGGATGGCCCGAACCTCATCGTCCGTCCAATAGACGTAACCCTCGACCGGGTCATAGTCTATTGCGATGGCATGGCGAATGTCATCAACCTGACAACCATGAGCAACCATGAGCAACAACCATGAGCAGAGGAACAATGACGAAGATGTGAGGGGGCAACGAGACCGGATGATACGTCTGTGTGTGTGTGTGTTTACCTGGAGTACTATGTCAGTGAAGTCTGGCAGGTCCAATGAGATTCTCCTCAGGTCAGTCCGTCGAGCCAGCAGCAAAACCTGCTCTGCTCCTAAACAAACCAGACATGTTTCGTTGATTGATAAGGGTCACAGGAGGGTTTGTGACAGACATAGGATACGCATTCCTCCCTTCCCTCTCACATAATCCGTAGTTCTCTCACAGCCCAACAGCTAACTAGCTAGCTAGCCCTACCACATCTACCGGCATCAAAATTAGGAAGTCAGTGGTAGTAAAGCTTGCTTCTTGCTTGATTCGATTAGCTGTCTGGGCCAACTGTGACATTGAAGAGCGGTGCGACTCTGCGTCTGGCTCTGAAAAGCTTTTTTCTATTATTAGAAAAACTTTTATGTGGGTTGAAAAAGCGACAAAAAAACGCGCGAGGCCTTTCTAGCGGCGCGTCTCGGTGTAATTGAGGCCTAAAACAGTCCAAACATTTGTAAAAAGGAAGATATCTCTCCAAAATCCAAGAACTAGATAGCTAAAATTCAAATTAGTTTTTGGAAATTTGGATCAACCTTTCAGAACCAACACAAATACCACATGATCTATATGGTCCAATGCAAATATCTATGCAAGTAGCATGAACGTACAAACGTTTCATAAAGTTTGATGAGATAAAGATGAAATGATATGAAAACCAATGTTGTCAAAAGTAAGTAAATAGAAAATATAATTAAAATCTGTGGGAAAGATCCTTCCCATTGATAATAATGAGGGATATTTACAGTTTCTTTTTCCATCTTGAAACAAAATGAAGGGACATTTTGTTCAGTTGTTTTTAAAGGTGCTCAAAACGATATCCAGAGCATGTCTGTTGTCTCAACACGGCTCTCAACATGGCGACGGCTGAGCCGGCGGCTAGCAGCTTCTGGTGCTAACAGCGCTTATAAACTGATGGTACAGTATATCATGTCTAACAAGGTTTTGATATCAGACTGATGAGCCCTAATGAAATTGTTGACAGCTGTGCACTTTTTAACATTAGCTCAGTCTGACTAGAGGTCCTCACAATCCAAAACAGACCCATGGTAAACCTACTAACACCTGACTGCGTGAATAGTTTTTACAAATAGAAAGACCTGATCGGATGTGGGCACATCAGACCTTACTCAAGGATACTAGACCCAATCCAAAATGTGTTCAACCCAAACAGACCCTAACAGCAGCGGTAGAAGATCCTTTACTTAAGTCAAAGTAAGTATCGATAAAATACTCCCCTACAAGTAGCAGTATTTTAAACTAAATGTACTTAGTATCAGTCAAAGCAGTGGTTATGCAATTAAAATGTCCCCTGTGACTGAAATATTAGTATGTAAGACATTATCAGATTGTTAATACTGATGTATCAAATTCGGAGCAGTATGTTACTGTTGTAGCTGCTCAAGTTGGAGCTAGTTTTAACTACTTTAGATCCAGTTAGCTCCAAAAAGTCACGAGCTAAATCTGAGGGGTCGAGAGTCAGTATCATTATGAACTTGACAGCAGACATTTTTCCCCCCATTGGGGAAAAATGTTCATTTCTCCAAAGCTTGTGTTATTAAAGTATAGATGTCAAGGCACCATCCAAGCAGACCCAAGTCTGAGTACGTGGTATCTGGATTAGAGCCAAACCCCACGGTCCAATAACAATCTGTTTCCAAACAAAACAAAGGTCTGCTTCGCAACGACTTTTCTCTAATCTTTGCTTCTATATTCATGCTAAAAGTAGGATAGTTGGACGTTTTTGGGCTTCAAACAATGTGAGAGGTTCAGGGGGGAAAATGTCTGTTTGGTGGAACAGCTAACAACTCAGAGATCTGATACGTGGTTTAATCTTTAACAATTCAGAATATTTTATGAGCTTATCATGTGTTGTAAAAGCATAATATGAAAAGTTAGTAGTAACTACAGCTGTGAAATAAATGTGGAAAGTACAACACTTCCTACCGAAAGATAGTGGAGTAGAAGTATAAAGTAGCATGAAATGTAAATACGCAACAAAAGTAAGAGTTCCTCGAAATTGTACTTTAAGTAATGAAATGAAAAGTGCATTTTCGACCCTATTAGATCACATCATATGACCGGGGGAGGGATTGCCTCCACACAGCTCTCAACATGGGGACTGCTGAGCCAGCGGCTAGCCGCTCAGGGTGTTATTAGCGCTAAGAATGCAAACAATAGCAACGGTGCTTACAGAGCTATCAGTGTTTACCTGATGGGGATGCTACGTTTCTGCAGTGACGTTATCAGCTGTAACCGGCATATGAGCGCAGTGCATAGCGGCGGCTGTGAGCCGTGGAGCGCAGTGCATAGCGGCGGCTGTGAGCCGTATGAGCGCAGTGCATAGCGGAGGCTGTGAGCCGT
>NW_022285058.1:0-3769 GCF_004355925.1 Anarrhichthys ocellatus | reverse complement strand
CTCCTCCTCCTCCTCCCTCTATTCCTCCTCCTCCTCCTCCCTCTCCTCCTCCTCCTCCTCCTCCTCACTGTAAATATTTGTCAGAGCTATGAGCAGCGTGTTAAGGCGTGCCCTCCGTTCTGTCTACAGGCTCTTGTACCGACCGACCGTAAACAGAGAAACTAGGTCACAGGTCAGAGATCAGCTGTTCTCTCTCAACCAGACTTCATGTATTTGAACCTCTACGGGTCCTTCATGTTGTTTATGAATTATAATATCTCATGAGATTCCTCTCAGCTCACTGTTGATACTTTGACTTTATTCTTGATGTTTTTAATGTTTCAGATTGTTTGTCTGCTGGAGGAACAAACATTTAAAATCACTTTTAATGTCTTCAGTGAAACCACAACGTCTCAGCTTCTATCCAGACCAATGTTCAGCAGGCTAGCTGTCTTTATGCTAAGCTAACCTGCTGCTTCAGGAGTATCATCAACAACATATACAGTTGTGTGAAAAAGTGTTTGCCCCCTTCCTGATTTCTTATTTTTTTGCATGTTTGTCACACTTAAATGTTTCAGATCATCAAACAAATTTAAATATTAGACAAAGATAACACAAGTAAACACAAAATGCAGTTTTTAAATGAAGGTTTTTATTATTAAGGGGGAAAACATCCAAACCTGCATGGCCCTGTGTGAAAAAGTGATCTCTGGCACTGATATGTATATATCTATATGTAGTGTATTATGATTTATGTAATATTATATATTGTTTATGTTCTTCAGGATTCATTCAGTTCTAAAGAAGTTAAGTACAAGTACCTCCTAATTGTACATCAACTTGTATCACATTCCAACAACAAACAGCATTTACTTTTCTTTACTGTTTGTGAGTCGAAGCTGCAGTAGCAGACTGCGTCCAGCAGGGGGCGGTGTGTGGCGCTGCTTTATTAACACCGACAGTCGCAGTCTCACCCTGCGGGCTGAGGCGTGGTGGCCCTGGAGCCTGTGACAGGTGAGTTACGGTGAAGCGATGGTTAATCACCTGGTGAAACAGGTCGACCCGGTGGAGGCTCCGCCAGCAGGCGTGAACTCGGCAGGAGACTTCCGGTGAGTGTAGTCACGCGCTCACTGCTCCAGTGTTGTCCTTTGACTTCCATCATCACTGCTGCTCACGAGCGTCGCTTCCTGTTTGAACAAAGTAGACTTCAGTTGTTGCCTTGAGAGCATTTCGGGAAAATAATACGGAAAAACAAAAGCATAAAGACAAATAAATTACATTATTAAATGAGGATAAGTAAGTAAATGAAAATATACAGAAAAATAAAGAGTAATTTATATGTAAGTAAGTAATATCCCAGTGAGCACTAACCCGGATTTCAACGTTGATTTCTGGTTGAAATGGGGTCTGAACTTCTTAGACGTATTTTCACCGTCTTTTTAACCGGCTAAATTACGGTTACAATATCTACGTGTCACAAAACACCAATTTCTTTTAAAATATTGATGGTTTGTTAAGTTGTAGGTTGAAAGAGACGCGATTTTGGTCCCTTTAAACGTATTTCTCCAAAATGATATTATGCTGGCCGGTGATAAGTGGTCTACACGAAGACGTGATTTCAACGCATTTAATGTTTCATATAAAACGTTGTGAATATGGAACTATAGACTGTGTGCTGTCAACAAGAAGCTCCCAGGACATGTAATGAGCAGAGCACATTCTGTCTGTATGTTCACTAAAATACAACTCTGTGTTTACTGCTGGAACACGCATGCGCACGGACTCTGCGTTTTTCTAAGTTAGAGACGATGGATAGAAACACGGCACTATTTGAGCTAGCTAGCTAGCTTACCGAGTGATGAGCGAAGTGAACGAGCTGACGGAATAAACGAGGCTTCACGCTAACGACATACTCTGTAAGTACTTGAACTACTTTATTCCAATATTGCAAACCGAAATATCATTACCATACCACTAATATCATGTTATGCTCACCATGGTGGCGAGGCTGCTAGCTCGTAATGTTAGCTTGTAGCGATAGCATGTTATGAACAGTAAACATAGACGTGTGTTAGTTAATGTTGGAGACACTTTCTTTGTGGACTGTCCCTGTAGCCCAACGTTATAAAATAGAGTATTTAGGACATTTCACATGTAAAATACACGGCGGACAGCGAGTGGGGCTGTACACAGTTTACATGTGGAGGACGTGAGTAAAACAAAGTAATGTACGAATAAGAACATGGTCAAAACATTGTTGTTTGGTTTATAGCAATATACAAACAATATAAACGACATACTGTGTAATATCCAGGTCAGCATCGTTCCGTTGAAAACACGTTTAAAATAGTCTGTGGTCTCCGGTGAAGAGACCTTCACAGCTGGTCTAAAAGTCGATATGTTTTATAATACTTGTTTTATTTACAGATGTCCAGCTTGAAAATATGGCAGACCTCCTGAAACCAGCTCCTGTGTGGCTTTGAAAACGAGAATTTAAAGCAGGAAAAAGATTATGGTTTTATATTTATATTGTGCTTTAATAAATACAAATGAACTGTTGCCTGTCACTTGGTCTTTTGTCCTGTAAGTGGAAACTGTTGATGTGTTACTAACATTAAGTATTTAGTTGCTACATACTGATCTGACAGCATTTTTTAGCCGACTATTTGAAGACGTTGATTCAACGTTCAGGTTTAGACCAGATTTAAACGTGATTTGCAATACTACAATTTTTCGTCCTCTACATTGTGCTAATAATAATATATCATGCTGTAGAGGCTTACTAAGAAACCACATCCACATTTATCAGTTGAAAGCCAGTATTGGACATCACGTTGAAATCTGGTCTAAACGTGAACGTTGAATCAACGTCTTCAAATAGTCGGCTAAAACACTTTCACTTTTCAACCAATTCTGAACGTCTTTTCAACGTTGGGCATAGACGTTGTTGTGGAAATGTATCATATGGTTCTTTTAGTTATAACTTGTATCTCTTAAACCTGCATATACCACCCTAACCCTCTTCCCACGATAAGGCTGGGAAGCTGGCCTTGGTGGGTGCAGCGGCCGACAACATCTGCGAGTGTCACAGTTCAGCTCCACACCCTCACTCTACTTGTCAGTCACTCCCTCCTCATCAGTCTAAACTCCCTTCACCTGTTCACTCACCTGCCTCTGATCAGTAATCAGCCCCTCTATAGACTCCTGCCTCCCAGACACATTTGCCAGATTGTTCTTCGGTTTTCCATGCCAGACTCTCCAGCACGCTCTCACGGACTGGTCTCCTGTTACCGACCCTGCCTGCCCCTGTTCTACCCGCCTTGCCTGACTCCCGGTAAACCCACCAGCCTTCTGATCCTGACCCAGTTTAAACTCTGTCCGCTGTTATCGAAGTTTGTAATAAAAGGTCAAAGATCCCGGGAATCCTGTGCGTTGCATTTGGGTCCATATACAACCCGTTACAGCGAGGGGGAGGGTGAAGGGAGAGGAGACGAGATAACGTGCATATATACTGTTTTGTCTTTTTATTAGGGTTAGACCTCCGAACCATCCGTGGGGAAAGAGCTCTATCCATTCAGCTGAATTATGATTGAAGTGTCTGTTCATTAAATATGTTTTTAATACTTTAAGAAGTTCCATCGTGATTATTCCTCACTGGGAGGTTAAAAAGATTTTTTTCCACCACAGACGTCTTGTAAACGTCTTTTTAATGGAAAAATGCTCACTGGGCAGCAATAGATTTTTAAAATATATATATATATATATATATATATATATATATATATATATA
>NW_022285057.1:0-3852 GCF_004355925.1 Anarrhichthys ocellatus | reverse complement strand
CAGTAAATAACACATTGATAAACACGTCAGGACATCTTATTATAGTCTCAGTATAATATAATAATATATATATATCATATATATAGTTTTATCATTTAAGAGAAACAATCATATTCTGGGTTATTTCATATCGACGTCACAATCTGAATTTCAAAACGTACAGACGCAAATAATTCATCAATAAGACGATCGCATTCTGCCGGTAGAAATGGATCCTGATGTTATAAACAGGACACAGTTTAACAGACTACAGAGAGAAACACCTCTACAGTGGTGATTAATCAGTTCTGCCCCAAACTGAGTCTACTTGAGGGCGCTGATTGGCTAAATTGTATGTCACACATTTATATCTTTAACCAGCAATTGGCTAAACTGCTTCATAGTCCCGCCTCTTTTGGGCAGTTTCTCCAGCGCCCCAGAGCTGCTGAGACGTGCACGCGCGGAGAGGACGTGCACGCGGAGAGGACGTGCAGGAAAAGCATTTATTTACCGCAGATATATTTTACACATATTACTGGGTGATTCCATATTTCAAAGACACAAATATTGACAATTTGTATAGTTTATTAGTATTAGTTTATTATTATGTATTTTATTTGTTGTGGCTCAAGGGGGGGCGGCGCCCTAGCGCCCTCTACTGACCAGCCGCCACTGAATGAACTCATGTCAAACGTTTAACAAACATAATCTGATATCTGACTTTAAGACTCTGAATAAATCCAGTGTGAGTTGAGCTCATTATATAAATACATTCATTAATAAATCACAGACTGGTTCAGCAGATCATATTCCTTTATTAAGCACAGGTCACGTGGAGGCAGCAAGACGCATTTCAAACAGGATCCGGACTCAAAGTGAAGCTCTCGCTGATGACGACGTCTGCACGGCAGCAGGCTCGTCCTGGCCCTGTGTACGTCACGTGTACGTCACGTGTACAGGTTCATGTCGTAATGTGCTGACGCAGCACTGTATGGACCTCAACCAGCTGCTTTTAAAGGCTGCGGACAGGAAGTTGTTATTCACGATGTTTTTAAAGGGTTATTCTGGTGAATTTGACATGTTTTAACTCGTTAAATTGATATTTGACTGTTTGAGTTTCTGAAAGCAGAATCAGACGTCATAAAGTCCCGACATGTTCTTCTTCTTCTGTGGTTTATTTAGTCAGTAGCTTGTTGTAACATACACATATTACGATGTCAAGAGATCAAACCAGTCAGTTTGTAATCTCAAAGATTCATTTATTTGTATTTTTCTTCTATAAAATGTACGACTTTAATCTCGGAACATTCTGTCATTTATGAATTATTATATTTTTACCGTCGTACACCTGAGATACGATACGTGTCCATCTTTACGTCTTTACAGATGTTGTTGCTTTTCCACTTTGGACAGAGCCATGCTAGCTGTTTGCCCCTGCTTTCAGTCAGTATGCTAAGCTAGGCTAACCACTTCCGGTTTACAGTTTTCAGAGTTAGTAGTACTTCCTGTGTGAACCAGCTTTCTTGTTTTCCAGAGATTTAAACATGTTTGTAAACTAACAGATTGGGCTTTAACAATGAAAACACTTATTAAAGTTCTTCTTCTGCGTAAATGAGCGGAGCGGGTTGGACCAGGTCTCGTGTCCCGTTGCCGTGGAGACGTCTGTCGGTGCGTCGTCCTGCCGTAAAGCAGACCTGCTGCTGCAAAATAACTCGAGTCAAGTCGTGTCCGATGTTCAGCGTCGAGGCGTCAGAGCCTCCAGTCAGTCACAGGAGGGACGGGATGATGCATTCAGGGGACACCGGTCGATCACGACGGGTCGGTTGTGAGTCAGTTTGTCTTGAAATGGGCTTAATGTTCAGTGAGAGCATTAATACCTCAGTGTAGAAAGAATCTGTCACAAGTTCTGCTTTCTAAATTGTACTTCAGTAAAAGTACAAAGTACTGGCATCAACGTGCAGATTAGTTTTAGAATAATATATTTTCTAATTTAAACTCAAGTTAAGTACAAGTACCACAAAGGTTTACTTAAATACATTACTTGAATAATGTATTATTACATTTAAAATCAAAACGTGCTGAGATAAATGATCAACGATCCTGAACTTTGTCATCTCAAGTTAAACTTTGAGCTCAGTGGAGGATTTTATCACTAAAATCTGAGTTATTTCCTTTAAGACATAAACATGAAATCATTTGGTCCTGACTTTCTCAGACCTTCCCAAGCAGCACCTGAATGCACCATCATTAAACATTCATCGCTGTGTAGGGGGGGGGGGATGTCCAGGTGATGTGAGGTGGATGATTGACAGGTGGTGGGCGTGGTGGTTGGTGATTGGCTGTTTCATGCATCTGTGGTGATTCCTCTGCAGAGAGAGAAACAGATTTTGATTTTTAGAAAACCTTTATTTTACTTAAAACAATATAAACAAACAAAACATCGTTGCCGTGGCAATGGATTAGAAGCAACTCTCCAAAACAAAACAAAACAAAAAACAATCAAAATAGTTTCTTTTCATGATATTTTCAAGGAGCGTGGAGTTCATTCAGCTCTGGAATTAATCCTAGATCTAGAAATCGATCTGCAGAGCAGGAGCTCAGGATGCTCCTGCTCTGCCGGTTGAATCCTCAGAGGGGTACAGCATGCTGCTGAGACCTGGAGTCCTCAGAGGGGTACAGCATGCTGCTGAGACCTGGAGTCCTCAGAGGGTCACAGCATGCTGCTGAGACCTGGAGTCCTCAGAGGGGTACAGCATGCTGCTGAGACCTGGAGTCCTCAGAGGGGTACAGCATGCTGCTGAGACCTGGAGTCGTGCCGTCCTGGATGCCCATCCTGGCTCCGTTCACCAGCGGTTCATGAAACAGCCGGTGTAGTGAGCACGTGGGCTCTGGTCTCTTTACTTGGCTCCATCATTGTTCATCTCTTTCCTTATTGTCTGAACAATTTTCTTCAGTCTGAAGCCTTCCTGCTTCGTGAGACCTCCTCTGTCTTTACTGCTCATGTGCGATCTGGCCGAGCTGGAGAGCTTCTCTTTGTCAGAGAGGTAGTCCTCCACTTTGGCTCCTCTTACGTTCTTGCTTCTCTGCAGATAGTCCTTTATCTCCTCCACCCTGTAGCTTTCAGAGTTCTTACAGCTGCCAGCCTTGTGTTCAGAGAGCTCACTTTCAGCAGCAGCGTCTTCCTCCAGACTGGACTCAGACTCAGCTGCTCCTATACTTCCTGTCGTTGCCACTTTTTTGGCCTGTGAGCTTCTGCTGTCTCCTCTCTGTTTCCTCTTCAGCTGAGGGGCTGTGAGTTGCTCCTCGTCTTCCTCCATGTCTACCTCACTACCTGACTCCACCTGTCCTCCAGTACTCTCCCTCACCTTCTGGACATCACCTGTCTCCTCCACTCTCGCCTCCTGGGCCACACTCGTCCCCTCCTCCCTCGCCTCCTGTGCCCCACCGGTCTCCTCCACCCTTACCTCTTGGGCCACACTTGTCTCCTCCACCCTTACCTCTTGGGCCACACTTGTCTCCTCCACCCTTACCTCTTGGGCCACACTTGTCTCCTCCACCCTCGCCTCCTGTGCTCCACTTGTTCCCTCCTGTCCGTCCTGCTTGTCCCCTCTGCCCTCCTCAGTATCTTTCTGGTTCTGGTCTTTATGAGAATCGTGTTCCCCAGGACAAGCTCTGCTCAGATGTCCTTCTTTCCCACAGCTGTAACATTTAAAATCATCGGTCTTTGCAAAGATGACGTATTCAAAGTCCTCTACAGTGATTTTGAAACTGAGGTTGACCAGTCTGCTCCTGTCATTCGGGATCACGAGGACATGTCTCCTGTGAGACACCACGTGCTTTAACAGCTGGGACTTAAAACCAGGAGACATTCTC
>NW_022285056.1:0-3769 GCF_004355925.1 Anarrhichthys ocellatus | reverse complement strand
ATAAGAAATCAGGAAGGGGGCAAACACTTTTTCACACAACTGTATATATATATAAATAAATATACATATATGTGTATATATTTATTTATTACAATAGAGACAGAAAACATCAGATAAACAGATGAATTGAAAGCTGAAGTTCTAAATGACTAAATTAAACATAACATAAGCCGTAGTTATTACTATTATATTATTATTATTTACTTAACACATAATCAGTGAGAGCTGCTGCAGCTCCAACAGTCTAAACAGGTTGTGATTGGACGAGAGCTCAACCTTCAACCTTAAGCTTCACACAGCTGGAACATCACCGAGTTTAACTAAACTCATGTCCCGAGTTTAACTAAAGTCCTGTGTTGTTATAAGTGATGTGAAGTTATATTTAGTGTCACCTCCTGATGTCAGAGAGCTGATTCAGCTTTCGGACCCTTTAGTAGAATACTGAGTTTATTATAGTTATGTATGTTAATAAGCTATTTATTAGAAATAATTAATGGCATGGTTCTGTTAAACTTTGGTTAAAAAATGTATAATATATATATATTTGACCTTCTATACACAGCCTTAATCTGGCTATTGTGATGGAGGCATTGTGGGAAATGTAGTTCAGCAGTGTCCCTTAAAGGGAGTGATCAAACAATTGGAGCAGCCATGATAACAACAGGTGGTGTGATCTGGCGATCAGCTGATGTGAGTTTGATGTTTTCTGTCCCCTCTTTTCTTGTCTGAAGGCTGAATGTAAAACCAGTCAGGTTAACTCAAGTGTGCCAAGTGTTTTTATATAGAAATGAAACCACCGACATAAACAACACGAGTGTCCGTCACCTCTTCTTTCCTCGTTGAGCCTTCACCTGATCCATTGTGTCTTCTACTGTTGTCTCTTGGGTTAGGGTTAGGTAGCCACGATCACCGAAACGGTGTAATAGAAACATGGGGTACTACATTTAATGAATTTACTGTTAATCAGACCACAAAATTAGCTAGCTAGCACTCCCTTTTGTCCCTCAGCCTCACTCCCAACTGCTAGATGAAACTATATACAGTATATCTGCTCTACAGGACTGTTTGGAATACAGACTGGAACATGTTGAGGGATGGTGCCATCCAGCAGAACAACATTAATCTGAATTAATATACATCACACATCTGCTGTGTCAAGGGCACTTTTGTGTCATTTCTGTATCCTTTTAACACACAATGGATGACAATGGATCAGCCCACACATGAGTGTGTTGTTGAGCTTGACAAAATATGTTTTTTGAGAATTCAGTTTCTACAATTTTAAATATTTAATGTATGAATATGTCATCTGAAAATGGACTTGAAATCAAATTATTGTTTCCAAATAAATGCAAATATAAAACGTGTATCCTCCTGAGACCCGGTAAAGCGGGTACAGTGGACTGCCTTGACCTATCACGGTTGAGCTATTTCAAATGTTCAAGTTGCAACCGTCAAACTGTCCTTTTCTCTGCTGGCTGCCGAAGAAGATGGACGTCTCAGAGGAGGACATTCCAACACTACCGGGGAGTTGTTGGCGTTGGATTATATTACAAAAACAGTGGCTCACTATTTTAATGGAAGTGTGTGTAACGTAGTGTGTGCAGTCCAGCTGCAGGGACAAAACACCGGCTGATTGGGGGGGGCTCCGGGCGCTGCAGTACGGAGCGAACGCTGCACACACTGTGATGACAGAGCTGGTTGGATATCGGCAAAGATTAATTTAAGTGAGGAACGTTAACATTAGATCTCTTAAAATAGTTTGCCAACAGTATCTAGCCATCTGGCTAACATTAGCTATCAGCTCATATTAAGCTAGTTAGCTGAAGAGCTGAGTTAGTGGTTAACGTTGAATGAGTCTGCTAGCTGATGTCAGATAGCTTATGTTCTGGCCATCATGATGAGCATTATGTCATGTCAAGTTAGTTCATGTTAGCATTTGTAAGCTAGCAAACACTCGGTTGGTCAAGTCTAGCTAGCTATCTTTGTTATATTTAATTCATTGTTCCGTCAGAAGTGGCGCGAAAGTGAGTAACATTAACACCAGTGTGTAGCTACGTGTTGAGGTGTACGACAGAGAGACTTCGATGCGCTTAGAGCAGACGGGTGTTGGCGATGGGGCAGAGGACAAGTAAGTATCGTTAAGTGGTTAAGCTGTAACGTTAAATGTAAAGCTTGGGTTAACTGTGTTTGATTTGTTAAAGAAAGTAAGTGTGCCATTAACCTACATGGAACTAATATTAGCTAGCTGTTTATAATTGGCTTGAACAGGGACTAGAACAGGTTCTTTAATCACAGTTGACTTTGTAGCAGGGCTTTCCCTGCCGTTATATGGCTATAGGGCGAAGGGCCCTTCTGCACATGAATATAAAATCAATGTGGACAGCTTCAGGGCGGTGAAAGTCCTCCCAGCCACGTTTAAGGATGATAGATGGTAAATAATTGAAAAGAAAAATGTACAGTGTCCAAAGTGTGACGACCCTCCTCCTGTCATACACTAGCTGCCGGTTTTTCCATCTGTTACAGGTGCTGAGTGGAGGATCGTTACCAGGATGAGTCTCACCTATGGCTCATCCTTACAAAACCCTTTCCAGTTGGCAGCCCAGGGTGAAAGGAAGACCTGTGCTGACGGGCTCGGGACCACGGTTGCTGACCTTGTAAAGTGCGGTTGCGTGTTTTTTGGCATCACAAATAAATACTACTTTTGGCGCCAGCTCATTGTCTCCCTGTTTTGTCTCAGTCTATGAGCCGGACTGTGACATATGGGGGCTCGTCCACTTCTAATTGACCTGGTGTCTGCAGTAATTCAAATTAGTAGCAGCTGTAGCATTGTAGGTTGTGTGCTATGTGTTGAGCGGTTGCGCAATCTGCTTGTTGGGAGACATTTGAGTCTGGTAAGTAGGCTAATTTATTTTGTGTGAGTGTCGCCGACCTGTTAGGCTGGTGATTTTGTGTCGGAGTATGGATAGTCCTTTTTACACGCTGAGTTAATTGCTGTTGTTCTGTCCCTGTTAGGCTGAAGAGCGGACTCCCTTTGGAGGTCGTTGGGGGGGGTTTCTGTAGTGTGGTGTGAAGGTTGTTGGAGCGGTTGTCTCGGGGGCACGTCCGAGGCTGCAGGTGGGTGGCCAGTTCATGGTTGCTTTGCCGAGCCTCCGGGTTTTAGTGCATAAGTACCCACCACAAGTAGCACCTGAAAACTAGGGGGGAGTTTAGTTAGTTCTGGTTAGGCAGTTAGAGGGACGGGATTACGGTGATGTTTGGCTGTGTATGGGCCGTTTGATTTCTGGCTGCGATTTTAGCCTAAAAGGTTTTCCTTTTGCACTTTTCGTTTTGTGATTCGGGCAGGAAAAAAACAAAAAACAAAGCTATGGCTTCTGTTGAGGATTTTTTGAGAGCTCCATCAGAAGAGTTATTTGACCAGTGTTCACGAGAGCAATTGGTGAAAATTGCTGAGCATTTTAGGATGGATGTGGGCAATAAGCGGTTGAAGGAGAACATGGAAAACATTTTAAAGGAAAATCTGTTTGATGTGGGTGTTCTCCAGTCTAAATTATACGCTGGTTGGGCCGTGGCGGACATGTTTGGTGCATCCATTTCTAGTGAACCTCGGGTGAGTAACGTCGCAGAGTTAAGTTTTGAGCAGCGCAAAGAGTTACTCTTGTTGCAAGTCGAAGTTGAACTGGAAGAGCGCCGGTTGAGGTTGAGTGATGAGGGTTAGGGTTAGGGTTAGGGTTAGGTTGAGTGATGAGGGTTAGGGTTAGGTTGAGTG
>NW_022285055.1:0-3769 GCF_004355925.1 Anarrhichthys ocellatus | reverse complement strand
ATAGCTCTGGGTTCATCCAGGTTCTCGGATATCAAAATTTTCCGAGATGTTCCATTCAGCCTGGTGACCTGGAATAAAGCATGATACAATATGAAAATACAACATACTTTCAGTTAAACATTGTTTATAACCATCTGAACTGTTTGTTCACATCTGGCTTTTTTCTTATTATGAATAGGGCCGAACAATTAATCTAAATGTTAGACTGCAATTTTCAATTTGTTTAAAGCAAGGGTTGGTAATGTTGTACAAAAATATTTTTTTATATATTTGTTGAAATTATCATTCAATTCTGACAGCAATCAATAAATCAAATGCTCTGAGACAAAAATATATATATTTTTTAATTTGGCCCGATTGGAAGGATTAGACGGCCTACCTGCGTGCACTCTTCACTGGAGTCTTCCACAAGCTGCTAGCTTGACAGCTTTGAGTACTTACAGTAGCCATGTTGGTTGTTTATGTTCATAGTGAAATATTTTGGGGGCGCGGCTTTTGCGGGAGGCCTGAAGAGATGGGCTGTCAGTGTTGTCGGCTTCCTCGCTAGCTTGAGCCCCTTTTGGAGCTAGCGCTGTTAGCTACTTTCATTGGAAAAGAGTTAGCGACACCGGGTTGGGTTTTTCTGTTGGATCATTTTTAAAATCTAGCATATTCTTGCTGGTTTTTTGAAGATTACAAACCCAAGCATTAAAAAAATTTGAGTCAAAATACCATTGTAAATGGAATATGTTGTGGAAATGAAAATGAGAATAATGATGTAAAAAATGATCATTCCCTCGAATAAAGCTAATCATATCGCAACAGTCAAAATAGTCGCAATTAGATTTTGTTATTATTTGTCAGCCGTAATTGCGAATCGCCCCATGATGGTTTTATTCTGTGTTAAGCTGCACAGGATAAACCAGTGAGGCCTGACTGGGACTGCATTCCTATTTATCAAGCAATAATAAAGTACACCACGACAGCAGTCAGTGTTGTAGATATTCATTTCAAGAAATTATTGTGACAAAGTACCTTGTTAGCAGTAGTTAGTAGTAGAACCCTAATGTAAAGCTGTACCTCAATCCGGTCAGTGCCAGTGTCGGTCCAGTATAGGTTTCTGGCCACCCAGTCCACAGCTATACCGTCCGGGTGGTTGATCTCCGTAGTAACCAGCATCACGGCATTGCTGCCATCGATGTGGGATCGCCGGATGGCCCGAACCTCATCGTCCGTCCAATAGACGTAACCCTCGACCGGGTCATAGTCTATTGCGATGGCATGGCGAATGTCATCAACCTGACAACCATGAGCAACCATGAGCAACAACCATGAGCAGAGGAACAATGACGAAGATGTGAGGGGGCAACGAGACCGGATGATACGTCTGTGTGTGTGTGTGTTTACCTGGAGTACTATGTCAGTGAAGTCTGGCAGGTCCAATGAGATTCTCCTCAGGTCAGTCCGTCGAGCCAGCAGCAAAACCTGCTCTGCTCCTAAACAAACCAGACATGTTTCGTTGATTGATAAGGGTCACAGGAGGGTTTGTGACAGACATAGGATACGCATTCCTCCCTTCCCTCTCACATAATCCGTAGTTCTCTCACAGCCCAACAGCTAACTAGCTAGCTAGCCCTACCACATCTACCGGCATCAAAATTAGGAAGTCAGTGGTAGTAAAGCTTGCTTCTTGCTTGATTCGATTAGCTGTCTGGGCCAACTGTGACATTGAAGAGCGGTGCGACTCTGCGTCTGGCTCTGAAAAGCTTTTTTCTATTATTAGAAAAACTTTTATGTGGGTTGAAAAAGCGACAAAAAAACGCGCGAGGCCTTTCTAGCGGCGCGTCTCGGTGTAATTGAGGCCTAAAACAGTCCAAACATTTGTAAAAAGGAAGATATCTCTCCAAAATCCAAGAACTAGATAGCTAAAATTCAAATTAGTTTTTGGAAATTTGGATCAACCTTTCAGAACCAACACAAATACCACATGATCTATATGGTCCAATGCAAATATCTATGCAAGTAGCATGAACGTACAAACGTTTCATAAAGTTTGATGAGATAAAGATGAAATGATATGAAAACCAATGTTGTCAAAAGTAAGTAAATAGAAAATATAATTAAAATCTGTGGGAAAGATCCTTCCCATTGATAATAATGAGGGATATTTACAGTTTCTTTTTCCATCTTGAAACAAAATGAAGGGACATTTTGTTCAGTTGTTTTTAAAGGTGCTCAAAACGATATCCAGAGCATGTCTGTTGTCTCAACACGGCTCTCAACATGGCGACGGCTGAGCCGGCGGCTAGCAGCTTCTGGTGCTAACAGCGCTTATAAACTGATGGTACAGTATATCATGTCTAACAAGGTTTTGATATCAGACTGATGAGCCCTAATGAAATTGTTGACAGCTGTGCACTTTTTAACATTAGCTCAGTCTGACTAGAGGTCCTCACAATCCAAAACAGACCCATGGTAAACCTACTAACACCTGACTGCGTGAATAGTTTTTACAAATAGAAAGACCTGATCGGATGTGGGCACATCAGACCTTACTCAAGGATACTAGACCCAATCCAAAATGTGTTCAACCCAAACAGACCCTAACAGCAGCGGTAGAAGATCCTTTACTTAAGTCAAAGTAAGTATCGATAAAATACTCCCCTACAAGTAGCAGTATTTTAAACTAAATGTACTTAGTATCAGTCAAAGCAGTGGTTATGCAATTAAAATGTCCCCTGTGACTGAAATATTAGTATGTAAGACATTATCAGATTGTTAATACTGATGTATCAAATTCGGAGCAGTATGTTACTGTTGTAGCTGCTCAAGTTGGAGCTAGTTTTAACTACTTTAGATCCAGTTAGCTCCAAAAAGTCACGAGCTAAATCTGAGGGGTCGAGAGTCAGTATCATTATGAACTTGACAGCAGACATTTTTCCCCCCATTGGGGAAAAATGTTCATTTCTCCAAAGCTTGTGTTATTAAAGTATAGATGTCAAGGCACCATCCAAGCAGACCCAAGTCTGAGTACGTGGTATCTGGATTAGAGCCAAACCCCACGGTCCAATAACAATCTGTTTCCAAACAAAACAAAGGTCTGCTTCGCAACGACTTTTCTCTAATCTTTGCTTCTATATTCATGCTAAAAGTAGGATAGTTGGACGTTTTTGGGCTTCAAACAATGTGAGAGGTTCAGGGGGGAAAATGTCTGTTTGGTGGAACAGCTAACAACTCAGAGATCTGATACGTGGTTTAATCTTTAACAATTCAGAATATTTTATGAGCTTATCATGTGTTGTAAAAGCATAATATGAAAAGTTAGTAGTAACTACAGCTGTGAAATAAATGTGGAAAGTACAACACTTCCTACCGAAAGATAGTGGAGTAGAAGTATAAAGTAGCATGAAATGTAAATACGCAACAAAAGTAAGAGTTCCTCGAAATTGTACTTTAAGTAATGAAATGAAAAGTGCATTTTCGACCCTATTAGATCACATCATATGACCGGGGGAGGGATTGCCTCCACACAGCTCTCAACATGGGGACTGCTGAGCCAGCGGCTAGCCGCTCAGGGTGTTATTAGCGCTAAGAATGCAAACAATAGCAACGGTGCTTACAGAGCTATCAGTGTTTACCTGATGGGGATGCTACGTTTCTGCAGTGACGTTATCAGCTGTAACCGGCATATGAGCGCAGTGCATAGCGGCGGCTGTGAGCCGTGGAGCGCAGTGCATAGCGGCGGCTGTGAGCCGTATGAGCGCAGTGCATAGCGGAGGCTGTGAGCCGT
>NW_022285054.1:0-3321 GCF_004355925.1 Anarrhichthys ocellatus | reverse complement strand
ACACACACACACACACACACACACACACACACACACAGAGCTCAAACACCGCATACAGATGACTGCCAGCTGTGATCCACACAGATTAACTTGTGATACAACACTGTAGGTTATCTCACATCGCTTAAGTTTGATATTAAAGACTACAGACATTGATCTTTCTCATCATAACGATATTCTACACTGCAGCTCACATTCATCCACAGACACGACCGTTAACTCTCGTTCTACACACAGGGTTAGTGTGTCTGTAGAAACATTACATGGAGGCTTGTTGCAGCATCCATTTAGGATTTAAACAGCATTACCACGAGACATTATCCATCTTCATTACGAACATATGATCAGTTGTCTGGTGACAAACAGAACTATGGACCCTGTTGGAGTCGAACCGCTGCTCGTGACGAACAGATGAACATTTAGTGTCTTCTGAACTACCACAGAGAATATGTTCATGTACTCACCGTGTAATATTATCATTATCACACAATATCACGACTCATCGTGTGCATCTTCTGTCACATTAACGTCAGTGCACGTAGATGTGACCACGGTCACGAGCTGCTTTAGTCACGACATACATGTTTGTGTAATTAAATAATATAAGAGTTTAACGGCAGTGACAGTTGAGCCGGAATACCAACGCTAGCCGGCTAGCTAGTTAGCTTTGACATTTAGCAGCTAGAGAAGAAAACGTGTCACGTGTTTTAAAAACACATAGCTTTGGTCACGAGCTGCTGGTAATAACGTCATATAAGTTAGTCTTCATTAATTAATACAAGAGTTTATCGGCTGTGACTACCAAGGCTAGCTGGTTAGCTAACGTTAGCTTTCAGAAGTTTATCGTTTAGCAGCCAGAGGAAAACGTGTTTTCATCAACACAAATCGTATTCTTAATATACCGTGATGTGTTTACTGCAGGCAGTTAGAGGTACTAATATATACTATATATATATAGATATATAGATATATATATCTATATATATATATAGATATATAGATATATATAGATACTATTACCTGAGTACGATCCTCTCAACATGCGTGGTGATTCTCTTCAACCACACGTGTTCACTTCCGCTTCTGGGTCAACGTGGTGACGTAGACGTAGCACGTGGTTATGAAAAACACAATCCGGGCAGAGTGACGACATTAGAGTTCAATGTGAATTTAAAGAATATATTAACGTATAAAAATGAATTAATACAAACTCTTTAAAGAACAATTATTTTCTGTTTACGCTTTTAGTTAGTTTATTTATCCTAATTCTATTTTTTTAATTAATTAATTACAATTTATTTTGTTTTTTATCTGTACCATTATGTTGAGTACATGTCTGCAATGTTTGTAAATTTAGATGTTTTTATTTTTATCATTTTTTTCTGTGTTTTGATTTTGAGAACATTCATAATATATGTTGTTCGTTATTCAATTGTTTATTTTCTCAGGAAATATTAGTTACAGAGCAAAAACATCACTTCAAGCCAAAATATCTTATTTTTTATTAAAGCAGTAAAAATAACAGTAAAACTTATGAACTTATGTTATTTTAGTTAACTGTAGCTATGACATACAGACTCTTTTATGCTGTTGGTCATTGGTGTTTTAGTGCATAACAATAAAGATAGTAAGAAAAAAATAGAAATAGAAGAAGCACTGCAACGTCAATAAATAATAAATAATAGTAATGAATAATAACAAATATTAATTAATACATAATAATAAACAATAATAAATAATACAAATTAATACACGACAATTCATGACACTTATTAATAATGAATAATAATAAATGATCATTAATAATAATGAATATGTTTTGAAATATTGCTAATAAATATATGAAAACAATGTAATAAAAACATGCAGCACATCTGTTTTTAAAAACAAAGATGTGTAGTTGTGTGCACAAGTTTCTAGTATAAAGAATATGTGCAATGTGCAGAGATGATAGAATTTAGAGCCTGTTTAGTTTAATATTTGACAATTATTGATTATTACCCACAAGTTTAAACTATATTACGCATCATTTGTAGTTTCATTATTTTATGTTAATGCATGTTTTTAAAGCCTCATCTGCTGCTTCACAACTGATGTTTTTCAGCCCCCGATGCTCAGCGTGCGTGCGCGTGCGTGCGTGCGTGTGCGTGTGTCTGCGTGCACGTGAAAGGGGGGTACTTAAAAGAAGAAGAAGTCTCCAGACCGACTCCTCTTCTTCTTCTGTGAAAAACCTGCATGGCAACCGAGAGCGCGAGCGCGGCACCTCGTGCTCCTCCCGGCTCCTCGTGCAGCACCGGGGAGAGAATCGGCCTCTCTGAGCCAATCACAGCGGCCGCTCCCGCGTGACGTCCTTGTTTGTTGACACTTCCATTTGCTCGCCACCTGCGTGACGTCACTGGGGGAGGAGACAAAGAGCGTCAGAGCTCACAGAGAGGAGCGGAGGTCTCACTCCTCCTTATTTCTGTCAGCTCACATTCAACATCTGTAATTTATTTTCCTTCTAAATGCCGAAAGTTTTAAATTATTAACACATTTATAGCAGATATATAATGTCGAACACAAATCACTTGGCTCAGTTAGCCATCATGCTAACTGGTTAGAAGTATAAACGTCTAATATTTACTCAGACAAGCAGCTCAAACAGGAGATTTATGATTTATTGGAAGTGTGTTTATCCCTCAGCGTCGGCGACAGGCATTATGTTTTTTCCAGGAATGCCAGGAGGGAATGTCGTCAAATTTTGGCACAAATGTCAACCTGGACTCCACGATGAAGCGATATGATTCTGGAGGTCAAAGGTCAAAGGTAAAGGTCACTGGGACGTCTCTTCTATTCTCGCGGTATCTCACGAATGCTTTGAGGGAATTTCTTCAAATTCTGTGAACTCTACTTTAGCTATGACAAAGATAGGATTTAAGATAATCATAACTATGTTATGTAACTTCAAAATAATAACATCAGACAAAAGTCTTCAGGTGGCAGGAGTAAAAACTAGTCATCCTCACATTTGTTGTGTTATTGTTTCTATAAAACACGATGTAGGCACTACAGGATTAGCTTTTTTTACTTGGCAACTTTCATGTTTTTCTCAAATGTTCAGATTTTTAGGCATTCCTTTGTGTCAACTGAGTTGAGAAATAAAGCGTAGAACTTCTGTAAATGGAAAGAAATCATGACCTCCAGACCCTAACCCAAACCCCAACATGGGAAACCTTTGCTGGTCTTGAGGTGGTTGCAGTCTGAAACCTTGACACTAGATGGGGCCAGATCCTACACAGGAAGTGACCATATATGGACTGAGGAGGAGTGACGTAGAGACGT
>NW_022285053.1:2110-3771 GCF_004355925.1 Anarrhichthys ocellatus | reverse complement strand
CTTTATAAATGATGAATTAAGTGTTTACTCATACTTAACTAATGCTTCATAGTGTGTAGTTATTATAAAGTGTTACCCAATATTTGTATTATTATCATCGTTACTAGTTCCATTAATATTATTAGTATTAGCATTAGTATTCGTTTTATTCATAGTAGTAGTAGTAGTAATGATCCTGAAAACAGGATTTTTTTGGGGAAAAGAGAAGCTTCATTTAAACGCAGGTAATAATTAATGAATTATTCATTTATTATTGGAAAATATATTTCCCATTTCAGAGTAACCCACTCAAGCAGTTACTATTTAAGGGTTCTATTCCCAGTACACCACCTTCCCTTAGTAGAGTTATGTGGTTTTATAGAAAGTACTCACACCACTGTGGGTTTTAATGTTTCCCTCGTGACATTTTTTGCATGTTATCTTAATTCTCTGTCACTTTTTCTCTACGTTATTAATCCTGACACTCTCCGCTGCGACCTATTATCTGATTAAAGCATGAATCTTGTTGTTAGTGAGGAGAAAGCAGGTAGAGCTCATGGTGAGCTTACACAAGACAAACGAGAGCCGGGATGTAGAGAGAGGAGTTACAAGAGATGTAGAAAACATGAGAGAGGAGAAAATGGACTGTAGGGCTGAAGAGATGAGCGAAGATTTGGAAGGATGTGGTCCACAGGCTCAAGTTGGAAATAAGGATATAGAGGAGGGAGGAGTGTGTGTGGCAAAGCATAACAGGAGAAAGTGAGGGTGAATGTAAGACAAATTTGAGGGTATATTACAGAAGAAATTGGAGATAAAGAGGTGGAAGAGAAGGTAAATGTGTGTGTGTGTGTGTGTGTGTGTGTGTGTGTGTGTGTGTGTGTGTGGCAGTGGGAATGACAAGGGCATAGTTTTAAAAGTAATGCTGAAGTCAGGTGTTGTTAATCCGCTTAACAATCAACACATTGTGATTTTATTAATAATCAGACTTTCAATAATAATGTCAATGCAACAGATGAGTTAGAAATAAAATTATTGTAGTATTAAAGGTTCAAGATACGAGATCGGAAGCATTTCGGTTGCCTCGCAACATGGTGACGCCTGAGCCGACGTCTCGTAGCTGACAATGCTAACAGCATCAACAGTACAAACCGCGGCAAAAGTGCTGATGAGCCAACAGTGTTTACACTCCCGCGACGATGCTGTCGGTTGGGACAGCGTTATCAGCCGTAATGGTGGTTTCAGCTGATAATGCTCAGACGACATATTGAGAGCTGTAGATGTTTACGGTCGGGCCAATTTTAAATACTTTATATATTGTTGGGTACCTCGATCTAGAGCAATACTCTTTAATCACATGTTTGTAGCGCTGCTGTCCTGTGAGAACCAGAACATTTCACTTGTTTTTAGTACATTATCACACTAGAAACTGTTGCGTCATCCTCACACACTGTTTACTGTTTGTGATTGCTCCGATCAGTATTTATGTGTTACTCGCATTAGAGGCCATGACGTTATGTCCTCGTCCGGGGCAGAGTGTGGGGAAATATTGTTGAACAGAAATGTAATGTGACCGTATCTTAAGCACAAGCAGCAGACAGGGAGGGAGGGATGTCAGAGAGCACTGTGACTGATCAGTTATCTTTATAGGTGTATATCAATGTTCACCCAAAAACATGCAGTGG
>NW_022285053.1:0-2100 GCF_004355925.1 Anarrhichthys ocellatus | reverse complement strand
GTGTGTGTGTGTGTGTGTGTGTGTGTGTGTGTGTGTTGCAAACAGCCTGTCCTTACTACTGAGTTATGGCTGCTGTGTTGTATCTTCATGCATCCATCCATCCCCTCCACACGCCACACGACTCAACCTTTTATCCTTTCCTCCTCTCCGGGTGCCTAACTCCTTCCCTCCATCTTTTATACACTTCCTTCCTTCCTCGCTCCTTCCCTCCTTCATTCTCACACATCAACCCGACCCGTGGCCCTTAGGCCTTCACACATGTGCAGTTCAATCATACTGTTGTGCCATCACCCTCTTCAAACTCTTGATGGACTTCTCCCTCTCTCGCGCCTCATCTGATAGAATTTACGGCCATCGCCTCACTTTCTCCGCCTCTCCTCCTCTCTTTGTCTTTCTCTCCTCTTCCCTCATCCCATTTAGAGAAAAATCAATTCTTCTTGGCTCATGGTCAAAGAGGTGCAGCAGTAAGCATTCCGTCTGTCTCCGTTGGTTGGTTTGGGAGGGGCAGGAGGTAGTCATCAAATCACGGGCCTCATGCACCACTGACATGATGCAGTCTGAGTAATGGCACAAAATTCATTTTGAAAATGCCTTGTGTCCTACTGCAGTTCCTGCCTCTCTGTGTTGTAGGCTACTCAATAAAATATAAAACAATTTAGTTGTTTATTCTTTACAAATGTGTTGAACTGTGCAACAGTGAAGGATTAGCAATAGGCTATTGTTAGAAATGTTTTGGATCCTACATTCCTATTTTTCTGTTCATGGCTTTGACTGTAGTTTCCTATCAGATTCTGGTGGATTCACAACATGTTGCCCTAATCAATCAAAGGTCCTAGGTCAACCTAGACTAGAAGTACCCAGATTTAGGAAATAACAAGTTAGATGACCATGCAGAATATAACAAGTGGTGTAAATATTGATGGTGCAACCAGTGCAGCTGCACACGGGCCCAGAAGCTGTCAATGGCCCATGTAGGAAGGCAGGTTTTTACTGCAGTACTATTGTAGGAGACTTCTGTCACCCTCTCTTGACCGTTTCATTTCACACTTTTTGAGCAATGTTGCTTATGACACAAGTGCTTCTCTCACTTTTTGTGTGTAACAGTGAGTGCAACTCCATGAATGCCTTCAAGTAAATCATTCCTTGTTTCAGCAGTTCATCCAAACTAGTTTGTTTCGAGAACGACCCCTCTTTTGAACAGGCAAGCTGTTTTAAGAAGGCTGCTGCAAGGACTTTGGGATAAAGTGTCCTCGAGATGGTCTAGGATCACCGTCTATATTCAGAGCACTAATCTCAGCCATTAGAGGGGAAACAGGAAGCTGACCCAAGGTCAGTGCTGACCTTGTTCTGTTTGTACAGCCTGTCCCCTTCTTATCTACCAAAATCCACACACACACACACACTCACACACACACACAGTGGTCATGTTTTGGCTACGGGTATCACTCATGGATGTTTCATGGGGATTAGAGTTTATATTCCATGTCTCACATTTGATCATCACTTCATCGGCTAAACACACTGAAAGCCCCCCTGGGAGTGATGCAACAAGTCTTCCTTTTTCCTCAAGCAAACTACTGAACAGTTAACTTAATTTTAATGCTAGACGTTGTCCTTTCACAGTCTGCGTTTGCCTGTATGTAGTCAAATGTTAGCTCAGAGAGATGTATTTGAGTGACTGAAGTTTGTCTCTGTCTGTCAGTGTTGTAGCAGATTAACTGCCGAGTGAAACAGAAATAAATATGTTTGATAAGAGGAAAAGCCAGACAAATAAAGACTTGCAGAGAGGAAAAGAAAGGGATCCACGTCCCTTCCTGAGTCAGGTCTGCCCCTTTTGTAATCAGAGTCAGATTAGCTGCCCCTCTGCTGCCAGGACCACCTGGTTATATATAGAAACTGCAGCTCTGGGATTGATCCTCCTCTAATACCCCTCCACTCTTTGTTAACATCGCTGACATTCACTGGAGGGCCAGCCATGTCTCTGTATCTCAGAGAGAGAGAATGTGTCTTGTCTCTCACCATCTCTCTCAGTGTGTATGTATAGGCGTATGTGTGTGCGTGTGTGTGTGTGTGTGTGTGTGTGTGTGTGTGTGTGTGTGT
>NW_022285052.1:0-3774 GCF_004355925.1 Anarrhichthys ocellatus | reverse complement strand
CCCCCCCCCCTCCCCTCTGGCATTGAAGCAATTACGCAAACACTGGTGATGCGTGTGCTTATGGCGTACGTCTGCAGGTGAGCTCTCAAGTCCCCCTGTGCAAATACGTTTGCATTGTGTGACCTCGTTTGGCAAAGGTCTCAACAGAGCGGTGTCGTGTAATATTTCACAGGCTGGTGTGGGTTTATAGTTTTCAACAGCTGGAATACTTTTCCACTGCTGAGATCGCAGGCATAGCTGGGGACATCTAGCACCAAGTATCATTAGTTGTATGTCCATTTGTTTGTTCATCTGTAACTTTTGAAAGAATTTAACTACAACCTTGCGAGCCTCCATTTATAGAATTGTAAGATGTCTGATTTTGTGTCTATCCTCTGGTAGCATAATACACTTTGTATGCCAGTGCACACTAAATCTACCCTCTGAAGTAAACTGCAAACTCCAAAATTATAACGGTAGCAAATACTGATAAAACTGAAAATCATTTTCATTGTTTTGGTTTGTGTGTTGTTGCATGTCACGGGCGAATTGACCTGGCATGGTAGGTGGAAAACAGTTTTAAAGATCGTACGATCATTTATTTAAGCAGCTTGTTTTTCCAAGCTTGAGGCCATTTTCTTACAAGAACAGAAACTGCCTCTAGGCGCAAGATACAACACTCTCTTTACATTACATGTTTGAGGAATAACGGTGTTACTGTGGCTGAGAAATTCTAAAACATCCAAGACAAAAGCAGCGCGGTCCCTGAAAACCCAATGTTTGAAGATAGAGGGGGAAACACAGATTGCTGAGCACACTGCAATATTAACTGGTTTCCAAGTGTGCGTGTTCACATTTGATCAGCCCAGTCATCCAAATCATTAGACCACAGAGCTTCTTCTTATGGCCTCTTAAGGAGGAGACGGAGGAGGAAACCTGCTTTGACAGCACTCGGACGCAAATGACTTGTCTCTGATAGATTATACAGAGAGATGGGGAGGGAGAGCGGTGACATTATGTGTAGATTTGTTATAATGCACAAGAAAGCACAGCCATTGCCTGTGAGGTGGGCTCATGAGACTGGAGGAAGAGCAGAGACCGGGAAGGGGGGATGGGGAGAAAGAGGACAAGTTGTGTTCAAAGACACGGCAGCAATGGGGAAATTGCCTCCTACCCACGGGATTTATGCAGTTCATTTGGCGCAGTGAGAAATGACAGCAGATTATTCAGCCATTCCCCTCAGCACGGGTACCCCATGTCCTCCACAGCTCGCTAAAAACGATCTATCCATTCACCAGGGATAGCAGGGAGGGCTACGGAGAGAGTGGCGGATACAGAAGCAGTGAGATCGCTTAAATATGGGAAAAGGCCGTAGGAGAAGGAGATAAGGTAGGAAGAGAGAAGTCCATAACGCTCGGACAAGAAAAGAAATTTAACGGCTGCAGTGAGTAAGTTAGAAACTAAAGGCAGAGGATGAAGATTGTGACTGTAAAGATGACCTTGCTTTGGTTTAAATGTTGATCCCCGTCTGTCTGACATCACATTAAATCATGAGAGATGAACACATTTTTGCTTCGTCTCTGCCTGAATTTACCAGATTCTTGCGTGTATCTGGAACGGCACCGACATCCACCGGCTCCCTCTCAATGGCGTTGACGAAGCGAGCTTCAGCTACAGCGATGGCACAGATGACATGGACCCACCTGGTTACAGAGGAAGAAAACAATACCCCCTCATATTGTAAATGCATAAAAAGAGCAATGAAATGTTACAATCACCTAAAAACTAGTGACCATATATACCATCACACAGTCCTAATCTGCAAAGACCTAAAGCCAGCGGACCCCGAGGCTCTGTCCGGACAACCTAACAAGTCCCTGACAGCCTTGGGACCACAACACCAACCCAATCAATCAAACCAAATTATTAACCAACAAAAACAAAACTATTTCCACATATTCTGTGCTTGCTTTACAAAGTCCGTTCCAAAAGAAATGTACAGGACTAGATTGGATGCGTTAGAAAATGTGTGGATATCTCATATTTTATATCATAACCTACATATAGAGTATGTTCAAGCCATCAGAAATCCTCAGGAAATGAAAAGTCAATAATAATCATATTATATCTATAGCTGTTAAATTGATTACTCTGGAATTATGTTTCATAATGTGCAAGGTTGTGATATTCTAGGCAAATTCTGCACACAAGAAAAAACAATAAATCCAAGAACATGCTACTGACCGGTTGTCTGTGGTTGTCTTCAAAGCTCCTCCCCGCAAGTTACAGAGACAACACTCCTGGAAAACAGGAAGCAAATGAGGATTAGGTGTCGGCAGAGATGGAAAGAGAAGACACTCTGACACGGATCTTCTGAGCCCTCATACCTTGGTCAATTTAGTCTTTTTCCAGGCAATACATTGGTTTGTTTTTGCAATAGCAGCTGGGCTCCATAATTGGCTAACTAGCCATCCCTCCATCTACCTACCTACCTGTCTAGAACAGTCTTTACAACAGCAGATTATAGCAGAAGTTGTGAGGAAATAGAGGCTGCAGGTCCAGTCAACTCTGAGAAACAGCTTCACCCATTTCTTCAGATTTAATTGTAAAGGCCAAAATCACGTCAAAACAGCCGCCCCCCTTTTTTTTTTTTCTATGTACAGTGTACAACCCCATCACTGACGGGTAGGCGTGCGCTGGCGCTCATGGACACGCAGCCCCCGTGACACTTCACACAACTGTCTTATTTATCCAGCCGTGATAAAACAAAAATGTTTTTCCCCCACTCTCCCTACTTGTACATCCAGGCTCCCGTGGCAGCTCAACTTCCTCTCCTCAAACGTTGCTGTCACTGTCTCTTGTGATTGTTAAAGAATAGATTTCAAAACATAATCTCACTACTCAGATTATACATTTTCATTTTACATTTTAAACAAGCAACTTGCTCATGGCATTTCGTTGTTTTTTTGACCGTTATGTATCAAGTGTAGTGGGAAAAGAACACGGCTATGAGTGGTCTTCTGCAGCGAGACGCTTCCTATTGGAGCGTGGGGTGCCGATTGATGCATGTCATATGACACACTGCGGCAGCAGAATGGTTTCAGCTTAATACTTGTAGTTCCGGAGAAGATCGTACTGTTTTTTCGAGACTTGTGTTGGAACCATATGATCTTTGCTTTGCATAAGGTAGTGCTGCTACTCACCACTGTCCAGGCTCCTTTTGCACACCTGGAGCACATCCAGGAATCCCTGACAGAGTCTGGCTTCACACCGTAACAGCCTGTAAAACAGGAGAGAATAATTGCTTGATATCAGACCTTTGTTAACCATTTTTGTTTGAACTTTCACTTTATAACCTTCAAGATCTTCTCCCCGCATTCTCCAATTTAAGCTTCTGAATCAAAAGGCCTGTACGTCTACATCGCACCTTGACATGTCTGAATGATTTTTAGTTGAATGTCCAATGAGGAGCAGCGAAATGGAGCGCAGAGCTGGTGTTTTTGGCAGGAGTTCTTTCTGCTTCATATCTTCTCATCAATAGCAGCGCTGCTTCCCCAGCTGGGTTCAGCTTATCCCTGGATCACTAATGAACTGGCGTTTTTGAAGGTTCACTCCAGCTTTAGCTTTAATAAGAACCCAGGAGGTTTGGTGCGTGTGCGTTACTGTCTGAGCACATGTCTATAATGTAATTCATCTGATTGCATGTGCTGCCTGACACAAAACATCCACATGGGCGGGCAGATATATACATACACACACACACACACACACACACACACACACACACACACACAC
>NW_022285051.1:0-3774 GCF_004355925.1 Anarrhichthys ocellatus | reverse complement strand
CTCTCTCTCTCTCTCTCTCTCTCTCTCTCTCTCTCTCTCTCTCTCTCCTTCACTGAAACACTCTAACACCTAAATGTGAACATTAGCGCCTGATCAGTTGAGAAGGTGGACCTGGATTCATTTCCAAATTTGATGACTTCAGACTTGATTTGGCAGAATCAAAAACAAGTTCAACAAGTTGTGACTTCACTTCCAGGGAAAAGTGGCGTGTTAATGTAATTCTGTAACGGTCTGCTCTATAACGGCCCAGAAATACGGCCTTTACATGGAGCAGAGAGGAGAAGCTCTGCTCCTGGAGGAGGAGGAGGAGGAGGAGGAGCTGAGCTCTCCTCCCTCATGATTTTCTATTGTTATATCAGGGAAAAAAGATAAACAGAAACATTTTGTTTACTTTTAGGACTGTATTCAAGTCTGTACAAAAAAACTGGCTTCCCTTCAGAACAGACATCGAACCATAGTCCTTACCCACAATCCTCCTTGCTCACTCACAGACAGTGTGTGAATAAACACCATCTGAGGAGAGCAGGCGTCCAACAGCGACACAGATCCATCTCTTGCTCTTATTAATATCAACCATGAATCCTCTCCTTTCTGCCATGATGCTCAGCTCTCCCCCTCTCTCTTACCCCTTCCTCACCTCGGTTAGTCAGCTATCCACCTTCGCAACACTTCATTCATCACCACTTTGCATCCGTCATCGTCTGCCAGTTCAATGAACCGGTGTCGGCCAGCCAGAAGGCTTCTCACACTCTCCTCTTGTCTTTGTCTCTCCTTTGTTTCCCCTCAGCTGTTGGTTTTACAACATTTTATTTTCTTCTGTCCTTCAGCACTCATTAGTGCTCATACTCCTCACTCTTTCCTGATTTCTCTTCTCTCTTCTGCAGGTTTCCTTCCAGCCAGTCAGATATCCAGTTCACACCTCCCTCTCCCTCCTGTTCAGTTATATCAGCTTCTAATTTCTGGGTGATGACCCACTTTTCAGCAGCTGACATTGTTCTGTTCTGGTCCAGTACTGAGACTCCTTCTGTTCTGTAGCCTTTAGTGTCAACAGACATTAACCAACACTCCAAATGTGATATAACTGTTGAGTGAGCGTATGTGAGGATCCAAAAAACATACATACAAAATTGCACTGAGCAACAATCGACCCAGTCGCCAGAAACATTGTTGGCATACTTCTCTTCAAACCACAGAATACATTTCATGTTGATGTTTTGAACCAAGAATACTTAACTAAATAAGTTCATGAATATGTTTCATATCAGTCCTGATGACACAAGCTTAATGGTTGGTTAGGTTTAGAGAACAAATCCACTTGGTTAAGGTTAGAAAAAAACATGGTTTGTGTTGAAACAACGTAACATAAAAATGTTACGCAACATCGTAAATTAACATTACAAAAAAAGTAACGCAACAATGTTACGCAACAATGTAAGGCAACATTTAAAAAAAAGTAATGCAACAGCCTGACGCGACAACGTAACGCGACAACGTAACGCGACAACGTAACGCGACAACGTAACGCGACAACGTAACGCAACAACGTAACACAACAACGTAAAGTAACACTACCAAAAACGTAATGCAACAACATAACAAAACAACGCAACATAATGTAACAACGTAACGCAACAACGTAACGCAACAACGTAACGCAACAACGTAACGCAACAACGCAACATAGTGTAATGCCACAATGCAATGTAACAACAGTAAGTAAAAACAGAGCATAAATAAATAACAACCACCCTTAGCAGACTTTCTTACGTAACAGGCATCAAGTCGTTTCACTTGGACACGAACAGCGAGGTGAAAGTCCTTTTGTTTGTTTGACCCATTCCACTTTCATACCACGTAACTTTTAATAACGTAACTTTCAATGGATCAAATTATTTTGTTACATGAAACATTGACTCATATGTAACTTGCTCTGACCGAATGCAAAAACCTCGCCATTCAACGTATTTGTGATTTCCAGAAATGTACAATGCCATCATTTTTTCCCAGCATGTGGGCTTCTACAGTCTGCATCTTTATACCACAAATGTTAAAAATGAATATGTGGAAACAATTTGAAAATAGGCTGGGAGTCTCTGTTAGTGACCTGTAGAACCTCTAGAGAATCTCTCGGCTCTCCGTCGACATGTTGAGAGCCATTGAGAGGCAACAGAAATGCTGTCTGTTGACCTTTAAAAGGGGATGACATGTCAATGTTGTGTTCACAACTGGTTTCTGTTGCCCCCAAGAGGCCAACAACATCAGTTATTGCAGCTTTAACATCACAACTAAATAGTCTTACCTAAAACAGAACCTTAAACTTTATTTTTAGTTTAACCTTAAATCCAAGTCTTGACCCGACAAAAGCCTTTTGAAGGTCCGTCCCAAAGTGTATTGTATTGGTCATGGTCAATCATTTGTAAAGCACTTTGAATTGCATTTCATTTGTTTGAAATGGGCTAAAAGTTGTCTGATTGATTGATTGATTGATTGATTGATTGACTTCTAAGGTCTAAAATTCAAGTTGGTAACTAAAAAGATAGACGTACAAGAGTGTTTGTTTTGAAATAGTCGTGTGTGTATGAGAGAGAGGATGTTCAGTGTGTTTAGGTATCTGCCTCTGTGTGTGTGTGTGTGTGTGTGTGTGAACCATTGCGGGGATAACAGTCGCTATGGCGTCAGCAGAGAGGGTTCTGCATCTACTCCTTTAACCAGACCACGGACCATTTGGGGTTCTATCGAGAAAGTTTAGCGTACAGAGTGTCGTACAATGTGCACTTTTCAGGAACGAATATAATGATGTTACACACATGTTATATACCCAGTTAAAGAAAAAAGTCTGGGCTACAAGATCATGCAAGCCATTTTTACACACTCCAAACACAATTCTACGCAACTAAAACAACCAACTAAAAGAATTACCAATTATCACTCATATTTCGCCATGAGGGAGCCAAGACAAAGCTACAAGCTAACACGGAAAACCGAGATGCCAGAAAGCAAGAGATTTCGACACAGATTCTGGAGATATCTTCAATATATCTCTCCATGAAACCATTACAGAGATATGAGCCAACAAGCACCAGAACCACAAACCGATTTGTCGATAATTATCAGAAACGCAGCTCAAACTTTTCGCTCAAACATTTGCACTTTGTGTGAGCCTCAAAGATCGAGTGGAAAACATGGGCGCTGACACCTACTGTGAATCCTTACCAGAGCACCATGACAGCATTGCTCTTAATCTTTATGAAGCTGCTTCACAGCAGCCATGCCTCATACCAGACCTCGGCATAGATTTGTCTCTGATGAAGTATTCTGGTATCGACTCCAACGCTGTGCTGCAGAGTTACTCTGATGATCTGGTCAACCAGGCGCCAGACTACATCGAGAAGTTGGGATCTGGTTTGGGTTCGATGACCTCATTCCCAAACGCTGTTGGACTCGGAGCATTGGTGATTTCCATGATCATAGAGATCATCATGAAGAGCTCAACTGATCATTCATACAGCATGTTCCGGCGAGTATTTGGTGAAGAGAAAGCCTCAGGTGTCCGGGACACAATGTCAGAATATGTGAAGCGCCATCAAATGTCCATGAACGATGACCGACTACTACAGATGGAATACAGAGACTGGAGAAGCAGCTGAGCAACCATCTCACCGTCCTCAGAAACTCCCTGCTGCTTGACGGACAGATGAGGAGCCGTGGGTTCAACATCTGGGTGAATGGAGCCTCCTTCCACGTCCAGATGTTGATCCACGAGGCTCGACTGAA
>NW_022285050.1:444-3941 GCF_004355925.1 Anarrhichthys ocellatus | reverse complement strand
AGCAGTCACGTCCTTGTCTCTCGTCATTAACATCTCCTGTACACGCTCCTTCTCCTTATGCTGCACCTCCTCTCTGAGTGATGTAATTTCTTCTCTTCTCTTCATCAGCTCCTCCTGCGCCTCCGTCTTCTCCTTTTGTTCCTTTTGTACCTCCTGTGTTAGACCTACCACCTCCTTTTCAGCCCTCATCTCCTCCTGGGCCTTCTCCCACCTCCTTTGCTCACTCTGTACTGCTATATTGAGGGCTGTCATCTCCTCCTGGATGTCCTTTTTCTTCCTCTCTTCCCTCTGCGCCTCCTGTCTGAGAGCTTTCACCTCCTTCTCGCTCCTCCACAGTTCCACTGACATTCCCGCCTTCTCCTCCTCCAGATCTCTCGTTCTGGACTTCCCTTCTTCTTCCAACAGGAGGTGCTGACTTCTCTCAGCTTCCACCAGTCTCCCTCGCTCCTCTTTCTCCTCTCTCAGTTCATCGTCAAGCTTTCTCTTCTCCTCCTCTCTCCTCCTCAGATCCTCCCTTGTCTCCTGCACCTCCCCCTCCATCTCCTCTAATCTGTCATCCATCCTCTTCCTCTCCTCCCTTGCTCTCCTCAGTGCCTCCCTCTCTTCCTCCCGCTCCTCCTCCACCTCTCTCACTTTCTCCTCCAGCCTCCTCTTCTCCTCCTCCATCTCTATCAGCTTGCTGTCCAGCCTTCTCCTCCTCTCCACCTCTAGTCTCCTCAGCGCCTCCCTCTCTCTCCCATCCTCCTCCAGCATTGCTCTCAGGTACTGCACCTCCTCCGCCCGCTCCTTCAGGACGTGGTTGAACTTTGCCACCTCCCTCGAGCTCTGCTCAGCCTTCTCCCTCCACTCCTTTACCTCCTCCTCCAGCCTGTTGCAGGCCTCCTCCCTCTCTATGGCTTTCCTTCTTGCTCCCTCCCTTTCGGCCCGGGCTGCCTGCACCTCCCTGGCCTGGGAAGAGACTGTGACATCTTTTTCTACTCCCTCCCTCCTCTCTTTCTCCAGGAGCAGTCGGGTTTCTTTGAGCAGCGCCTCCAGCTGCTCCTCCCTCCCGGCTTTCTGCTTCAGTTTGTTGTTCGCCTCCCGATGCTCCCGTTCTCCCTCCTCCTTCTGCTCCTCTGCCAACTTCACCTGCCTCTTCAGCTCCTCCACCTCCTCCTCCCACTCCCTCACAGTGCTCATCTGTCGCTCCAGGCTGCGCTCCCTCTGCTGCACCTCCTCCTTCATCTCTTCACATTCCTCCTTGGCCACGTTCAGCCTCACCCTCAGCAGCTCCACCTCCCCCACCTCCTCCCTCAGCCTCTCCACCTCCTCCTTTGCTCTCCTCGCTTCCCCCCTGAGTTGGTCCACTTCCTCCTCTCTTCTCTTCCTCCTCTCCTCCTCGTCTTGCAGTCTCTCTTTCTCTCTCCTCTCCTCTAGCTCGGAGGTTTCTTTTCTCAGTCTGTTAAGCTCCTCCTCCAGCTCCTCCACCCTCCATCTTTTCGCCTCCTCTGCTTCACTCCTCAATCGCTCCATCTCCTCCTCCCTCTCCTCCTCCTTTCTTTCTAGTCTCTCCATTCGGTCGCAGAGCGCCTCCATCTCCTCCTCCCTTTTCACCTCCTCTTCTCTCAGCCTGACCTCCGTGATCTTCGCCTCCTCCTCCAGTCTCTCCTTCTCTCCCTCCTCCTGCTGAAGTCTCTCCATCATGTGGCTGATACGCGCCTCCCTCTTCGTCACCTCCTCCCTCAGCCTCTCCACCTCCTTCTGTCTCTCCTGCTCCTCCTCCATCAGCCCCTCTATTCGCCTCCTCAGCGCCTCCACCTCCCCGTCCCTCGTCCCCAGCTCCTCGCTCAGAGCCTCCCTCTCTCTCTGCCAGACCTCCGTCTCCTCCTTCTCTTCCCTTCTACTCCTCAGGTCTTCCACCTCCTTCGTCAGCCTCTCAGTATCCTCCCTCAGTGCCTCCTTATCCTCTTCACTCCTCTTCCTCTCCTCTTCACTCCACTCCTTCTCCTCTTCTCTCCTGGTTGTTGTTCTCTTCAGTTCTTCTCGTAGACACTCGATCTCCCCTTCAGAATAAAAGCACGATAAAACGGCTGTTATAAACACAAATACAACTTCTGCTGTGAATACTACTGATACTACTACTACTATAAATACTACTACTGATACTACTACTACTACTACTATAAATACTACTACTACTACTATAAATACTACTACTGATACTATTACTACTATAAATACTACTACTGATACTACTACTACTACTACTGATACTACTACTACTACTATAAATACTACTACTGATACTACTACTACTACTGATACTACTACTACTATAAATACTACTACTGATACTACTACTACTACTATAAATACTACTACTGATACTACTACTATAAATACTACTGATACCACTACTATAAATACTACTACTGATACTACTACTACTATAAATACTACTACTACTATAAATACTACTACTGATACTACTACTACTATAAATACTACTGATACTACTATAAATACTACTACTATAAATACTACTGATACTACTATAGATACTACTGATACTACTACTACTATAAATACTACTGATACTACTACTATAAATACTACTACTATAAATACTACTGATACTACTCAGGGTTCATACACATTTTGACCAATGGATTTCCATGACTTTTCCGTGACTTTAAACCAAATTTCCATGACCAAACATTTTGTGAAATCTCGGTGTATACATGAAAAAGTGAGAAAATGTATTTAAACTAACAATGAGAATTCCAAAGCATACAGTATACCTTAAATGACACAAACAAATGAGAGACAATAGTTTGATTAAAAGAATAAACATTTATAAATATACTCTGGTTGACAGGCATTCATAACACTGACACATCAATAAGAGCTTTAGTAGGTAGTAGCATCCAGCTAGTGCACATGTTGCTTTCCCTTTGGTAGTGCACAGGTTTCATTGAACCCTGTTACTGTACGGCTTCATATTAACTTCCACTGTTACTGTACAGCTGTTGGAATTGTGGCCTATCTTCTATTTGCAATTAATATGCATTCAATCCAGTTCAATTATTTAAATGAAAATGATAATCTACTCTGGCTATGGTAGTTTATCAAGAGTAAAATAATAGCTGTGATCTAGACACACCTCTGCATTAGCAACCTGCTGAAATGAAGGTACAGGCACCTTAACCCTCTCAGTACTTCAGGGTTCTTGGGAGCAGTGTGGGACTGTTGGGACTGTTGGTCCACTGGCTGTGGTCATCACAGTGAACAGTGTGATGAGAGGACATGTGAGCCCTTGTTGCTGTAGTTCATCTCATGGAGCAGAGGCTACATGTAGCATAGCCTGCCTTATCAATGTATTTAAAACACTGTGACAGCAGGAAGCTGTACTCACGTCTGTTTAGACCTCCACCTTTATCCAGGCCCAGCTCCACCTTTATCCAGGCCCAGCTCCACCTTTATCCAGGCCCACCTCCACATTTATCCAGGCCCAGCTC
>NW_022285050.1:175-434 GCF_004355925.1 Anarrhichthys ocellatus | reverse complement strand
CACATTTATCCAGGCCCAGCTCCACCTTTATCCAGGCCCAGCTCCACCTTTATCCAGGCCCACCTCCACCTTTATCCAGGCCCAGCTCCACTCACATCTCAGCTCTGCGTCAAGCTGCGCTACAACCAGCCTCCTCTCCCTGAAGCTCTTTGACCTCATCATCTCATCAGTATCTGGACCTCATCATCTCATCAGTATCTGGACCTCATCACCTCATCAGTATCTGGACCTCATCATCTCATCAGTATCTGGACCTCAT
>NW_022285050.1:0-165 GCF_004355925.1 Anarrhichthys ocellatus | reverse complement strand
CTCATCAGTATCTGGACCTCATCATCTCATCAGTATCTGGACCTCATCATCTCATCAGTATCTGGACCTCATCATCTCATCAGTATCTGGGCCTCATCATCTCATCAGTATCTGGGCCTCATCATCTCATCAGTATCTGGGCCTCATCATCATCTCATCAGTATC
>NW_022285049.1:0-3775 GCF_004355925.1 Anarrhichthys ocellatus | reverse complement strand
TATTATAGTATTTCATATTATATTATATTATATTATATTATATTATAGTATAGTATAGTATAGTATAGTATAGTATATTATCCAGGGGGAGCCTGGCTTAAGAGGGTTTTCTGGTAACCGCAGGGTCAACGGTTCGATCCTCGACTGGGACGTGTCACGTGTCGTAGTGTCCCTGAGCAAGACACTGAACCCCTAACAGCTCCCTGGGCGCCTTTCATTGGCAGCCCACTGCTCCCTATATACAGGGATGTATGGCTTATATTATATTATAGTATATTATATTATATTTTAACGTCTCATCTGAACATGTAAACTTTATTGCTGAGGATCATTTCATCAATAATTATTTTCACTTCTCTGATTCATAACTTCATAAACTGAAGATCTTATTTTAGTGAAAGTCCTTCATTCAACATGTCACTGAAGTAAAAGTACATGTACTTAAAGTCAATGCAGCCCAGTACATTTACTGAAGTACTAAACTCAAGTACTATGTGAGGTACTTCTCTTTAGTATTTTAATACTTCTCAGAGTACACATTGTACTTTTACTGCGATTCAGATTATTAATGAACTGATAAATAATGACGTATTATTATTGATTAACACAATAATATAGAATATTCTGCAGGAGTACTTTTACTACTTTAAGTATATCTTGATGATAATGCTTGTGTACTTTTACTTTGGTGGAATCGTAAGGGAACAGTGTGTGTTGTTCTGCATGAGGAGGAGGAGGAGCAGGTCACTGAACGCCTCCTTTGTGTCCTCCGGGCTCTGCAGCGAGGGGACGCAGCGATCCTCCCCGACAGCAGGCGGAGAATCCCGGCTTCATCAGCCACCGCGCCCCGCGGGAGGAGGAAGGAGAAGTTGAACATAGAGAGAGGGGGAGGGGGGGGGGCAGTAGTCTGGATCTCCAGACGCATAATTGTCTCTGACAGAACCGGGATCGATCTGATCCGCATTAATCCCGGATCATGGATCTTCGGTCACAGCTCAGATCCGCTGCCGACGTGTTGCATCACATCAGCGCGGAGAACTGCTACGAGCTGCTGACTAAAGCCAAGAGCGACGGCGCAGAGGGCGAGAAGGACCGGGTCTACGGCTACATGAGCGACCACTACCTGGAGGTGCTGCGGACCCCCGGGGTGTACGGCCGGCTGACGGCCGAGGAGAGGGAGCGCATCCTGGCGCGGAGGATGGAGGGGACGAAGGTGCTGGCGGTGGCCGAGAGCAGCGAGGGGAGCCGGGAGAGCAACCCGGGGGACTCCATCCACCGGCGGGTGTTGTCCCTCGACCCGGAGACCCGGAGGTGGGAGGTGCTAACCACGCTCCCGGAGGAGATCCCGGCCAGGGGCTCCGGGATGTGCACTCTGTACAACTACCTGTTCGTGGCGGGGGGGATCTCAGACCGGGACTTCTGCTCCAAAGCCTCGGACCGGGTCTCCAGCTCCAAAGCCTCGGATCGGGTCTTCTGCTTCAACCCGCGGACCGGCCTCTGGAGCCAGATCCGCCCGCTGACCCAGCCCCGCTGCCAGCTCAGACTGGTGTCAATGGACGGACACCTGTACGCGGTCGGAGGGGAGTGTCTTTTCACGGTGGAGCGCTACGACCCGCGAGCGAACCGGTGGACTCCGGTGGCCCCGCTGCCCAAAGGCTCCTTCGCCGTGGCGCACGAGGCGACGTCGTGCGGTGGCTCGCTGTTCGTGTCCGGCGGCTCGCTCTTCTACCGGCTGCTCCGGTACGACTCCCGCCGGGACGAGTGGGAGGAGTGTCCGTTCAACGAGAGCCGGCGGCGGTCCACCGACATGGTGGCGCTCCGCGGCCTCGTGTTCCGCTTCGACGTGGACCGGGAGCGCGCGGAGGTGAACGTGTACAAGTACAACACGGTGGTGAAGGTGTGGCACGGAGGCGCGTGCTTCGCGCTCCGCGACCCGCTACCGTTCCGCTGCGCGGTGCTCGGGGACCGGATCTACTGTGTGAACCGGAGCCAGACGCTGCAGTTTGAGGTCCGGGAGGACCGGGAGGACTTCCTGCCGGAGGTGCTGCCGCCCCCCGCAGAGACCAGGGGGGCCCTGGTGCCTTTCGTCCTGTCTCTGAACCGGGACCCCTGATCCGTATCGGTCTCTCTGGTCCCGGTCTCTCTGGACTCTCTGGTCCTGGTCTCAGACTTTAACTGTTGTGCCTTTTTCCCCACGTGGCTGTAGAAGCTGACAGGTTGCTGCTTTTTAATATTTAATCCAGTTTTGTGGTTCATAAGGGGAAAACATCACTGTGACGTCACTGATAGCTGATCATGAATCAAGTGACGTCATCGATGACATTGATAAAAATAAATATGATAAAAACAGCTGATGAAGATCACGTGCTGCGATAGAAAGCTCCAGACCCTGAACGCACCTTTAGTGGGACAAAGGGAACTCTCTCTGGAGCTTTCAGCCACAGCTCATGGTCTTCCTCCGCACAAGAAACTCAAATTATTGTTTGAATCTTTTTGTGAAACATTTGAATTAAATGTTTGAATTTATGTCTTAAAACGTAATTTTGACTCAAACTGTTTCCAGACATAAAACACACGAAGAAGAAGAATGTCATGTTGTGAGAGTTCAAATAAAGAAAACTTTATTCATCTTAAAATGTTTCCTTTACTGAACGTTTGGGATTAAAGGGACTGAACCAATGAGAACGCAGCATGTCACATGACCAGATGATGCTTCCAGCTGAAAGACATGCAAGGCATTCTGGGAAGTTTCTTTTTAATATTTAGCAGTTTTTCCACCATTAATAATCAGGAATGATGTAAAAGAGACTTTAAACAGGAAAGTATTCAGATTTACTTCATTATAAATACAATGTAAGTATTACCTGCAAAATGTACTTCAATCATAAAGTACAATAGTTATTATGTTATTATTATAAATATGTGTTCAATAAATAATAATATTTCATGTTTTATAAGATTGTTTTCTTTGGTGTAAAATGAATTATTAATATTTGTTTATTAGGAGAATCAAAGAGGTCATAATGTAGATTTAATTTTGACAAAGAAGTTTAAAATATTCCAAAATAAAGTTGAAGTTTTATAATGAACAAAAAGTTAAATAAAAGTATTAATATTTAATGATGAATTCATAAACAAGAAAACCTTCCAGAGATTTATATTAAAGTTCAAGAAGTTCGAAATTAAACTTATATTTAATTTGACAAAAAAACTAATATTTCAAAATTAAGAAATATTTTATGATGAAGTTGATTTATTTCAGGTCCTGATGCTGAATGAACAGAGAGGAAGGAACGTGACGCTCTGATGTTAAAGGACTTAAAGCTGCATCGGGTCTCTGTGTGGCCACCAGGGGGCAGCAGAGCTCCACTCTGCTCTCAGCTCTGCTTTGGTCTCCACCGACTCTTCTTCACCTTCCTCTCACTGAGCCGTTATGAACGGAACACGAGCTGTGTCTCAATTCAGGGGCTGCATCCTTCGGAGGACCCAGCCTTCGCGGTCTACGTGGGCCGAGTCCTTTGAGGACCGCGTAGGCTAGACCATGCGGTCTCCGAAATGAGACGGCCTACCCTACAGAGGACTTCCTGTTTGCGTCAACAATATATATACATACATATATATATACGTATATATACATATATATATATATACGTATATATACATATATATATATATACGTATATATACGTATATACATATATACGTATATACGTATATACATATATACGTATATACGTATATACATATATACGTATATACGTATATACATATATAC
>NW_022285048.1:301-3775 GCF_004355925.1 Anarrhichthys ocellatus | reverse complement strand
AGAGTTAGTGAGTTAAAGAGTTAGTGAGTTAAAGAGTTAGTGAGTTAAAGAGTTAGAGAGTCGTAGAAGTGTTTCCTAAATGTTTACTCACACACGAGCACACCAGAGCTGAAACACACCTCTGATGACCACACACACACTCTCTCTCACACACACACACACACTCACACACAAACACACGTACACACACGCACACACTCTCACACACACACACAGACACACTCTCACACACACACAGATTAGCTGTGTTTATTCATATTTCAAAGCCGGAGGAAATGTTTTGAAGCTTCTGTGATCTGCTGTCAGAGGATGTAATTATTACTATTGACCACACACTCACACACACACACTCACACTACGCACACACACTACACACAAACACACTACACACAAACACACGTACACACAGTAACACACACACACCTACACAATGCTCAAGCAACAGTTATTAACGTAATGTTTGAACTTTTTAATCTTAGTTTTTTGATCAGCTAGCTGTTATTAGCATTAAAACATCTGCTGACTCGTCCCTTTGTCTACATGAACTCTGTGTGAACATGAGTTAACAGCAGTGGTGGTCCGTCAGGGCCTTCAAGGCCTTCTCTGCTGGCCTAAACAGAATCACAAAGCTATATCTATTTAATAATTTTTCTTAAATACATTACATGTATTATAATTTATATAAATATTTTCCCATTATCTTATGTTCTCATTGCACAGCTACTGTCTTCCTCAGTTGCTCTGCTTCCAGTGCAGCTTGTTTTAAGTAGAGCTTTTATCCAATCAGATCTCACCTCTGTGTCTCTAGGTAAGAACAGAGGCAGAGGCCTGCAGACTCACAAGTGAATCCATGTGCAGTTTAAGTGAATGGGGACGATATTGTTGATTGTCATAGTGTTCAACCAATCAGATCTTTAGTTTGACATGTTGGGCGTATTCTTTGACGTGTCAGAGCTGCTAGCTGGCCTACAACTACGTCAGCATTACGTGCAGCTCAGCTTCAAGGTGCAGCTCTGCAGTGAGGTGCAGCGTGTGCTGTGATTGGTCAGTGGGCGAGCACGTGACTATCGTGAAACTAAACTTAACAGCAGAGGCTTAGTCGGAGGAGTAAGAGTTCACATTGAAAGATATGAAGAAATTATGACATTTTTAGCATTTTGCTTGGTGTAGATTAGCTTTGTTTTTTTAACACTCAATGGCTGAAGGAGGAGAAACAGATTAGTGAGTTGGGATTTAACCGGATTAAACTCTTAGTCAACAAAGAAAGGAGGATGGAGTTTGTCTTTAAGTGAACTGCGTGTGTTTTTACATCGACCATCTGAATGGCCCTCGAGTGTGTAGCAGTGTCCTGCTAAGCTAGTTAGCGTAGCCTCCCAGAACACATGTGCGGTAACTCAGCTGTTTTTTGTTTCGTTATTTTTGTTCCGGGTTCAGAGGTCACAGCCCGTTGTCTCCTACGTGAGCGCAGTCCACCGAGAACATTATATTTACCACAATTGAAGCTTCTGCATTTTCCAAACGCACCAGTATTATTCAAACGTATTGTTTGGTTCGTAAGCCTCGTACCGAACGCTTTAATACGAATATGTGTGTTATTACACCATAGAAACTAATAAGCGTAGCTGTGGCTCATCATGAGATTAGGAGGTTCAGCCCGGGTATGAATACACGGCCCACACTGGTTAACACTGAGCTGAGGTTCTTCTTCTCCTGCTTCAAGAACAGACGTCAGCAGATTCACTGGAAGATGATTCATCGTTTAACGAGGTTTCTATTGTGTTCTGACGGCTCGTATCAGAGCTAATGCTGATAATATCAGTGTGTGTTTGAGGTTCCTGTGAAAAGGTTCTCCATGAAAGAAAACCTCTTCATTCACTTCCTGTTTACTTTTCCATCCGATGGAGCTTCAGTCCGTCCTGTCGTCCTTTCCTCTGACGAAGAGACGAACCGCCAGGAAATTAAAGAGCAGATAAGAAGCATGTGAGCACGCACGTACGCATGCATGCACGCACGCACGCATGCACGCACGCACGCACGCACGCACGCACACACACAGGTGTTGTCCAGGTTACAGCAGGTTTTTAATGGTGACACAGGTCAGAGGTCAGATACAGACTCACTGACACACTTAACATGATCTCACATTTACATGGAAACCTTGTTATAATAAAAGGGATTCATGAAAAGTGGAGGAGAACGAATTATTTTCTGTATTTATTTCATGTTAAACAAACCTAACCATCCCACAGCGAGGTATTTTTAGTATTTTAGTGAAGTTAAAATAAAAAAGTTGAATTAAGAGGCTTTACACTAAAAGTCATTTATTAATCTTATTTTACTAAATTAAATGTAATTCCCAAATTAAACACCAAATTACATCCAACGGACTGTTAGCTAAACGGCTAAAAGATTAGAAAACCAAAACACAAGAGCTCGCTGTAAGGAATGCATTAAACAGTGTGAGCTGCTAGCGTTAGCATATCACGCTAACTACAGTGAGAGTTAGCATAGCATTAGCTTACCTTATCATTTTGTGGGGTGACAGGCTACGTTAGAGCGCTGTGATGGAGCTATCAGAGCTAATGCTAACGTTAGCGACTCTGTCCTGCTGGTTCTTTATGTCCATCTTTTACATAAATCATCTATTTAGCAGGATAACATGTAACATTAAGACTTCAAATTCATATTCAGAAACTTTAATTTTTAGTAGCTAGCTAGCAACAGTAACTGTAATTCAGAGAAAACACTAATTATTGTAATTATCAATTCGAGGGCGGGGCTTAGTGAACGTTCAGTTGGAGACAGTCAGGGGTCCTTTAATGGGATTTGCATAAATGTTTATTCACATTAGTAAATCTGTAAACGTGCACACAAGGCATGAAAACATTTACAGCCTCCATGAACCAATAACCTGTGTGATCGATCAATAATCAATAATATTTAATGTAGCAATAAAGGTTTATATATCGACACTGTCCCTTTAAGAAGCACTCCGTGTCTGTTTCTGTTCCGACTGTGTGACAACAGGAAGTGTGATGATGATAAAGGTAAAATGTGTTTAGAGAAGACAACATCACAACATGGACATCTTCAAGTGTGTGTGTGTGTGTGTGTGTGTGTGTGTGAGTCACTGCTCCATCTCCTCTTCTTCGCTGTAGTCGCTCAGAGGAAAATCACGACTCTCCTTCTGTGTGTTGTAGCTTTTCCTGTGCATCACACACTCCTGGTCGATGATTGCCTGCAACACACACACACGCACACACGCACACACGCACACACGCACACACACACACACACACGCACGGTTGATCAATAAACCTGTACGTCTGTAATCTGTGTACTTGAGAGTTTATTAAGTAGAAACGTTTCCTCTGCAGCTTTGAAGGCAGCAGCTTCTGATCTGTGATCAGTCTAATCACTAATGACTTCACACACACACACACACACACACACACACACACACACACACACACA
>NW_022285048.1:0-201 GCF_004355925.1 Anarrhichthys ocellatus | reverse complement strand
GTGTGTGTGTGTGTGTGTGTGTGTGTGTGTGTGTGTGTTGTTGACTCAGTGTTTTGGAGAATCCGTTCAGGATGAAACGCTGCGTCTGTTTTGGCTCAAACTACAGTTTCCATAAGTGACATCATCTCTCGTAGAGACGCCGTATACGTCCCTGGTAGAGACTTGTCAATCACCGTGTAGCCCCGCCCTAAAGCATCCCCT
>NW_022285047.1:0-3777 GCF_004355925.1 Anarrhichthys ocellatus | reverse complement strand
GATGTCACAGTGTACCGACACATCCAAGAGTACACTTCTACATCACCGCAACAAAGTGGGAAGTTAAACTTTGGGAGGTCATAAAAATCATGATTTTAAGTTACTCTGAACATTTTGATGACATTTTCCCAACTGAGGTAGTGAGTATGAGCCACAGTTTGCGATAAGAACACAGGGAGACAAATGTTTTACTACATTACTGGAATGGTGAGGGTTAAACACAGTGCATAAAATGTACAACTGATATGTGCTACAAATGTGATAAGAAGAACTGGAGGCACTGACTGACGAGACAATGTTCTGGGTGTATTACTTAACCCTTACATACTGTTTATATTTGATACCTTCACAGTATGGTTCGGGTAAATTTTGACCCAGACCAAGAATTCCCTCATAGTAAGTGTCAATATCAAATGTTACATCGATCATGCCACGTTCCCCATCCGCCTCGCAGGCGAAGAAGCCGGTCACCTAAGGCAGACATCACCAGCACCTCCAAGTCCTTACCACCGATCCCGACTACCGGTACCTTTTCGGTTCCTTCGGAACCGCCATGCGTCCGTCCAAGAGCAACTGGAAAAATTTGCTTACCTGAATCCGGAGAAACGTCTTGTCACCGCAACCTCTCGGTGCATCACGTAATTCTACAGTCTTAATCACCACGGTCATTATCGTGCTACCTACTGCCACCCACTGGCACGGAAGAGTATTTTATTACGTAGCCAGCTACTATGTTGCAGGGACAGAGGCTCAACCATGGCAAATTATTCGAAGCAACCAATTAATATATATTATTTCTGGACCGATTTAAGCAAATCCGGATATTTTTCCCACAGCCTACCTGACGATCTCTTACGGCACACCGGCGGGCTATGGCTCAGGGGTGATAATCACCGATCTAGACGACTTGTCACTGGAGTTCATGGTTTGGGACCCAATAGCAAGACCACAGGAGACAGAAGTTAATCTAACATTATTTAGCCAGAATAAAGACAGGAAGGTGTGGAGCCCGTGGTCCGACACCGGAGGGCAGGCAGATCGACGGTGTGAGTCCCGTGGCTCGACGCCGGAGGGCAGGCAGAGCTGCGATGTGTAGTCCGTTAACACAACGGAGGGCACGGGGGATTCCCGGACCGGCGGACACTGGAGGCAGGTGCTCGAGGCAGAAGATGATACGGGGTTGAAGCAGGTGAAAGACGGTATGAACTGACAACACAGGTCTGGAGGACCAGGGTTCAAATACTGCCCAGATCTTGTTACTAGGATCTGGGTCTGGTGTGTCAGCCCGCAGGAGGTGATTAGCTGAAGTGGCTGCAGCTGTGTGGCCATGGGAGTTGTCTGGTCTGACAGGGATCCTGACACGACTTCCATCACGCTACCTTCTTCAAAACCCAGCACATGGTCTTAACACTCTGCTTTCCTCCTCCAGATAAAATAAATAAATAGAATCAATAGATTGAACAAAATCCTCCTTGCCACACATCCTGTTAGTCGCCGGCGCCGTTACAAACCTCCGTGACTACGTCACACTTGACGAAGCACGTAAACCGAGCTAAACTGACACCAGTTCCTCTCCTCCTGGAACGGCATCTCCTTCTTCCACGACGAACACATCACCAAGCCAGAAGACATCCAGCTTTTCACAGACGCAGCACCCTCGATCAACTTTGACAGCTTCTACAATGACAATCGGTCCTTGGCAGCGTGAATTCTCATCCCCCACACCTTCCTCCGCGATCTACGAAACGCATCCCATAGTCATAGTAGCCATTCTTTTGGGGCATGAACGGTCCATTAAAGACCATTGCCATCCACTCAGAATATAGCACAGACGGCATCATAAACAACCGTACACGTTTACATAAGCGGAATTAACTTCTACACAAACTGTCCTCAGGGCACCGTGCCCAGCCTACCCACTCACACGTCGCCATGCTACTCGAAGGTCCGTTAAGCCAAACTACGCCTAAACGGCTGCCCCTCACTTCGGACCTCCTCACCTGCGGCATCCTCACCCTCAGCTCAGGTCATCCGTCTCCCTTCATGGACAAAGCATTAAAGTCCACATTCTTGCCAGATTCTTTCGCTGCTCCGAGTTCATTGCCTTGAACTCCATCCGTCCCGAGATGCCACCGTGTCAGACATCACATCCATCCTCCTGACACAGTCGTCTATCACCTCAACACCACAAGACCAACCAATACGGTCCACCTCAACCCATCTACCCTTTCCGACCAGACTCGTACTCAAGTCTGTACGAACCCATCCGCGACTGCTTAAGCTCAAGTTCAACCAGCCGAACTCCCCGCAAGATCCCTGTTGCGGTCTCGGGCTCACCACCACTTTTGCCATATCTTGGGCCGATCCATAATACCCCCCGGGTTTACTCAGCGCCGCCTCCACCGCTTCAAGCCAAGGCATTTCCAACCACATCCTCAAGATACGTGATTGTTGGCCTTCCCCCACGTACCTCTCACAAGTTCATTCCAACCCAAACGACACCAGAAACGCCATCGGCATCAGTCTTTGTGGAGCTATCTTTCAGGACTCTGCACTGCCAGAGCTTCCGAAGAGACAGCCCCCACCCTAAAAGTCTCCGTTCCCGCCAGCCGCCGGAGACCAACAGTCCCCCTTCGATCACCTAACCTCCTTCCAACAAACCCTCCTTGTTTCTTCTTCCTTACATCCCTTCATCTCTTCATCCCTACCCTACATCCCTTCATCCCTCAACCCTACATCCCTTCATTTCTCTACCCCTACCCTACATCCCTCTACCTCGACCCCTACCCCTCATCCCTTCATCTCTTCATCCCTATCCCACATCCCATCATCCCTCTACCCTACTCCCCTTCATCCCTCTACCCTATATCTATTCATCCCTCGACCCCTTCCGCTTCTTGAATCTAACAATCATTCCACTGTGCAATAAACCTCTCGAAACTCATACTGTTATTGGTGTGGTCCTTGTTAGTGAACAACCTCCTCATCTTGGAAGAACAGATCAAGGGCCTGTTGCACACTAAATCTTGCTGCCATGATGTCAGTCACTGAAAGGGCAGCTCAGGTACCTTGATAATGTTATGACCCCCCCTCCCAACTCAAATTGATTCAAATGTGTTACTTTGTAGGTTTTGTTATTACATTGCAGGTGCTTGTGCTTGCAGGTGCAGATATTGTGTCTGTGACAAGGCACCCTCTGACCTGTGGATGACCTCTGTTCCCTTTGTGCACCATGACCACTCCTGTGCTGTTTTACTATTTCACTGCTTCAAGATTCCCCCATGCCCCTTCAAAGACCAGCAGGTGTCTGTCTCTGCGGGAACCTGGGCAAATCTTGTTGGAACACAGACAGTTCTCGTGACAGTTTCGAGGTCCCCCTTGAAATCTGCCACCACTGTCCTATAAAAAATACACACAGACATGGCCTGTACAGTTTCAAGATTCCCTAAAACCACCATTTTCCTTGATTTACCCACACTGGTAGATCTAAAATTCATCTCAATAGATACGGGTCAAATTTGACCCGAAACAGCCTCAGTGTACAAAAATGCGTAGCACCTGTTCAAAACTATACAATTTTAAAATATTTTCACTTTTGTGTATTTTGGGTCACTTTTGGAAAAGTCATCAAATTACAGGCTAAAAGAATGACGTTTAGGGTATTTTTACTGCTGTCAAATGTCAAAAAGGGTCAAATTGAACCCTAACGTAAGGGTTGTGACGTAAAGATATGTGAGAACCACTAGAGGGAAGTTTGTGTGTGTGTGTGTGTGTGTG
>NW_022285046.1:0-3779 GCF_004355925.1 Anarrhichthys ocellatus | reverse complement strand
ATGGTTATAGTGGGACAGAGAGGCTCAGTGGAATGGTTATAGTGGGATAGAGAGACTGAGTGGACTGGTTACAGTGGAACAGAGAGACTGAATGGACTGGTTACAGTGGGACAGAGAGACCGAGTGGATTAGTGACAGTCCTTAATCTCTTTCTTTCTCTTACTTGTGCTTTTCTTTTCCACATACTATATCCTTTCCAGTCCACTTTACTTAAACATTTCTGTCTTTCCCTCTTGGCATACATAACTTTTCTATCTCACTCTCTCTTCCATACCATACTTCCTCAAATCCCTCATCTGGTTATTATTTGTCACTACTGCATATCCCGTTGCATTTTTACCATCTAAATTCTTCTTACACGAGCCATCAACAAACATAGTCACATCTGCATCTTCAAATGGAACGTAAAACCCCCTCTGCAGTCTACTGTTTGTGTAAATGACTTGTTATAATTTGGCAATCCCAGCACTGATGAACTTGTTAACATCCTTTTAATATCATTAAATCTTTGTCTGCTTCAAGAGTCCAGCACAATTTGTTGTGTGCTGCCATAGGCTTATCATAAATCAATTTTGATAAAGGTTTAGCTAATTCAACGTAATTAGGAACCCAACCTTTACAGAAATTAGTCATTCCTAAGAATGACATCATTTGTCTTTTTGTTTGCTTTGAGAATGGCTTCTTTTCTTTTGCATCGCCCATTCTTAGATAAATCATAACCCAAATATTTTACTTTTTCTTTCCAGAGCTGGAGTTTGTTTTTGCTTACTTTATGATCATGTTCATCCATATAAAGTAAGATTCTTCCCCTGGTGGGTGTAATTTAGCTATTTTAGTTGCATTAATTGTTTTCAAAGCCTCTTCCTCAGCAGAGGAGAGAGAAAATGTCTCACTTATTTTGTTTAAATTTAGACAAGAGCACGGCCTTTGCTGTGACCGTGACCCAGTTTATCACCTGTAGTCATTTCATGAGTTAGAAACCTCTTGCACACAACATTCAATCGTTTATTCGAACCACTTTCATTCTCACAGGTTAACTGGACAGTTTTTATTTGATAGCACAAATCCTGTTTTGTCTGTAAGCCTGTTTTGGGATCTTATGATCGTTCATGGTACCGATAGATATTGTGTTTGTACCTGCCCCAAAATCACACAAAAAATACTACCTCACACCCCTCAATAACTCTAACCCCACAATTCTATTTGATATAGTTCTAATATTTAGGGCCCGAGCACCGACGTAGTCGGAGCGGAGGACCTATTGTTTTTCGATTGTTTCTTGTTATTATTAGGGCCCGAGCACCGACGTAGTCAGAGCGGAGGACCTATTGTTTTTCGAATGTTTCTTCTTCTTATTCTTCTTATTCTACCAATTTCATCACAAAAAGGGAGGTGCTTGGGATACTGGAAAACTTCTGAAATTTGGCACGCAAGCCAGAATTTGCGAAAATTGCAGTCTGATAGGGGTGTCCAGCTGCGGTATGAAATATTGGCTCGATAGCACCCCCTATTGAATAGCCCCAACACCGGGTTTCACCTAGCTGTATGAAATTTGGTAGGTATGTGGATCGTGATGAGACGCACAAAAAATCCTCTTGGAATTTTTCTCTAAACCAAACAGGAAGTCGGCCATTTTGACTTTTATGACGTTTTTGGACCGTTTCAAGGCGTCGTACTTTAACGAACTCCTCCCAGAGATTTAACCCGATTGACTTCAGATGCGGTCAGTATGCTCTTGAGACCTTGGCAGTGAAAAGTTACTCAAAGATCAAAAAGTTATCGAACTATGTGTCCGTGGCGTGGCGTCAAAAAAACACCATTCGCCATGAAACAGGAAGTTGTTGTAACTCGGCCGTACATTGTCGAATCTGCTCCAAATCTCTCATATGTCATAACATCCTGACCCGGAACACATCTATATGACAATATCGAATCATAGTAATAGCGCCACCTAGTGGCAACTGGAAGTTGTACGTTTTGTACTTTGACATCCTGCTCCTCACAGATTAATCAGATCCCTCTAAAATGTTGTCAGAAAAGCCTTAAGACCTTGATAATGCCTCATTATGAAAATCGTAAGAAGTTATTGAAGGGCGGCGACGTGGCGGTTCGGCGAATTTCGATCCTTCACCATGAACGAATAAACTGATGTAACTCGACTCCACATCATCAGATCTTTACCAGATTGCACATGTTTGATTAGACTCCCGGCCTGAAGACATCTGCAGGCCAATTTTGAATCATAGTCATAGCGCCACCTACTGGTAACAGGAAGTTAAAGTCTTTATACGTTGGCTTGTTTCTCTTAGTCGGTAAATCAAATCAATATCAAATTAGTTCCACACAAATATAAGGAGTTCATAAAACCAGTTCATGAAGCTTTTGATGTTTCGTCGAACGCCATTGCCGTGGCAATGCAGTCTTCGCCGTTAACAATGAAGGTCATTTTGAGAGGCTAAAAATGCTCGAAACATAAGCAAACTTGGCAAGCAGATTAAAAGCCCGAAATGTAGTTATAAAATATGATTTTATTGGTTCAGACTGGCAAATCGGCTGAATAGCGCCCCCTACAAAATTTCGACGAAGCAGCCCTCGCAGTATGTTTGACCTAGATGTATGAAATTTGGTACGAACATGTATCATATATGGACTTAAATAAAAGTCTCTTGGGGCCATGCTCTAAACCCAACCGGAAGTCAGCCATTTTGAATTTTTTTATGAATTTTTAGTGTCGTTTTTGTCATTTCCAGGCGCTGCACTTTAACGAACTACTCCTAGGGAAATAATCAGATCAACTTCGAATTTGGTTGGTACATTCTAAAGACCTTTGTGATGAAAAGTTGCTCAAAGCTTGTTGTTTCGTGAAAATCTGTTGCCGTGGCGACGCATTCTTCACCATGAAACATTACGGTGTTTTTGAGAGGCTAGAAATCCTCGAAACATAAACAAACTTGGCATACACATTTAAAGCCCAAAATGTAGTTATACAATATGATTTTATTGGTTCAGAATGGCAAATCGGCTCAATAGCGCCCCCTACAAAATTTAGACGAAGCAGCCCTGGCTGTACGTTTCATATAAATTTACAAAATTTGGTATCACATGTGGACTTAAAATAAAGTCTCTTTGGACCATGCTCTAAACCCAACCAGAAGTCAGCCATTTTGAATTTTGTATGAATTGCTCGTGTTTTTTTCCATTTCCAGGTGCTGTACTACGAACTCCTCCTAGGGAATTAATCTGATCAGCTTAGAATTTGGTCAGAACAATCTAAAGACCTTAGCGATTAAAGGTTACTAAAAGCTTTAGGTTTCATCGAACGACGTGGATATGGTGTGATGGCCATTTTACATGTTGTAATTCGACTGTACTTTGTCAAAACTGTCCCAAACTTGACATGCTTGTTGACTGTCATGACTTTAGGACTTCTGCATGCCAATATTAACTCATAGTCATAGCGCCACCTACTGATAAGCACGGATGTAAGCAGGATTCTATAATTACAGCGGCCCAAACTCTGAACTTATTGAAAGGGTTTGTGGGCACACCATGAGAAAAATACTTCTCTGATCTAAATATGTGCAAACTAAGATGCTTGCAGAGCAAAAGTTAGATAACAGTGGATTTTCAAACCATGTCAGTGGGCATTAGTATAAATGATCTGTCCAGAGCTTCTTCATGACAATCAGGTTAAACGTTACAATGAATGCTTCACACTACAATCTAAAGTTACAGAAGAACTTAAAATGAAAACAGTGTTAAATTAAAGTGTTCAAGTA
>NW_022285045.1:0-3779 GCF_004355925.1 Anarrhichthys ocellatus | reverse complement strand
CTCCTCCTCCTCCTCCCTCTATTCCTCCTCCTCCTCCTCCCTCTCCTCCTCCTCCTCCTCCTCCTCACTGTAAATATTTGTCAGAGCTATGAGCAGCGTGTTAAGGCGTGCCCTCCGTTCTGTCTACAGGCTCTTGTACCGACCGACCGTAAACAGAGAAACTAGGTCACAGGTCAGAGATCAGCTGTTCTCTCTCAACCAGACTTCATGTATTTGAACCTCTACGGGTCCTTCATGTTGTTTATGAATTATAATATCTCATGAGATTCCTCTCAGCTCACTGTTGATACTTTGACTTTATTCTTGATGTTTTTAATGTTTCAGATTGTTTGTCTGCTGGAGGAACAAACATTTAAAATCACTTTTAATGTCTTCAGTGAAACCACAACGTCTCAGCTTCTATCCAGACCAATGTTCAGCAGGCTAGCTGTCTTTATGCTAAGCTAACCTGCTGCTTCAGGAGTATCATCAACAACATATACAGTTGTGTGAAAAAGTGTTTGCCCCCTTCCTGATTTCTTATTTTTTTGCATGTTTGTCACACTTAAATGTTTCAGATCATCAAACAAATTTAAATATTAGACAAAGATAACACAAGTAAACACAAAATGCAGTTTTTAAATGAAGGTTTTTATTATTAAGGGGGAAAACATCCAAACCTGCATGGCCCTGTGTGAAAAAGTGATCTCTGGCACTGATATGTATATATCTATATGTAGTGTATTATGATTTATGTAATATTATATATTGTTTATGTTCTTCAGGATTCATTCAGTTCTAAAGAAGTTAAGTACAAGTACCTCCTAATTGTACATCAACTTGTATCACATTCCAACAACAAACAGCATTTACTTTTCTTTACTGTTTGTGAGTCGAAGCTGCAGTAGCAGACTGCGTCCAGCAGGGGGCGGTGTGTGGCGCTGCTTTATTAACACCGACAGTCGCAGTCTCACCCTGCGGGCTGAGGCGTGGTGGCCCTGGAGCCTGTGACAGGTGAGTTACGGTGAAGCGATGGTTAATCACCTGGTGAAACAGGTCGACCCGGTGGAGGCTCCGCCAGCAGGCGTGAACTCGGCAGGAGACTTCCGGTGAGTGTAGTCACGCGCTCACTGCTCCAGTGTTGTCCTTTGACTTCCATCATCACTGCTGCTCACGAGCGTCGCTTCCTGTTTGAACAAAGTAGACTTCAGTTGTTGCCTTGAGAGCATTTCGGGAAAATAATACGGAAAAACAAAAGCATAAAGACAAATAAATTACATTATTAAATGAGGATAAGTAAGTACATGAAAATATACAGAAAAATAAAGAGTAATTTATATGTAAGTAAGTAATATCCCAGTGAGCACTAACCCGGATTTCAACGTTGATTTCTGGTTGAAATGGGGTCTGAACTTCTTAGACGTATTTTCACCGTCTTTTTAACCGGCTAAATTACGGTTACAATATCTACGTGTCACAAAACACCAATTTCTTTTAAAATATTGATGGTTTGTTAAGTTGTAGGTTGAAAGAGACGCGATTTTGGTCCCTTTAAACGTATTTCTCCAAAATGATATTATGCTGGCCGGTGATAAGTGGTCTACACGAAGACGTGATTTCAACGCATTTAATGTTTCATATAAAACGTTGTGAATATGGAACTATAGACTGTGTGCTGTCAACAAGAAGCTCCCAGGACATGTAATGAGCAGAGCACATTCTGTCTGTATGTTCACTAAAATACAACTCTGTGTTTACTGCTGGAACACGCATGCGCACGGACTCTGCGTTTTTCTAAGTTAGAGACGATGGATAGAAACACGGCACTATTTGAGCTAGCTAGCTAGCTAGCTAGCTAGCTTACCGAGTGATGAGCGAAGTGAACGAGCTGACGGAATAAACGAGGCTTCACGCTAACGACATACTCTGTAAGTACTTGAACTACTTTATTCCAATATTGCAAACCGAAATATCATTACCATACCACTAATATCATGTTATGCTCACCATGGTGGCGAGGCTGCTAGCTCGTAATGTTAGCTTGTAGCGATAGCATGTTATGAACAGTAAACATAGACATGTGTTAGTTAATGTTGGAGACACTTTCTTTGTGGACTGTCCCTGTAGCCCAACGTTATAAAATAGAGTATTTAGGACATTTCACATGTAAAATACACGGCGGACAGCGAGTGGGGCTGTACACAGTTTACATGTGGAGGACGTGAGTAAAACAAAGTAATGTACGAATAAGAACATGGTCAAAACATTGTTGTTTGGTTTATAGCAATATACAAACAATATAAACGACATACTGTGTAATATCCAGGTCAGCATCGTTCCGTTGAAAACACGTTTAAAATAGTCTGTGGTCTCCGGTGAAGAGACCTTCACAGCTGGTCTAAAAGTCGATATGTTTTATAATACTTGTTTTATTTACAGATGTCCAGCTTGAAAATATGGCAGACCTCCTGAAACCAGCTCCTGTGTGGCTTTGAAAACGAGAATTTAAAGCAGGAAAAAGATTATGGTTTTATATTTATATTGTGCTTTAATAAATACAAATGAACTGTTGCCTGTCACTTGGTCTTTTGTCCTGTAAGTGGAAACTGTTGATGTGTTACTAACATTAAGTATTTAGTTGCTACATACTGATCTGACAGCATTTTTTAGCCGACTATTTGAAGACGTTGATTCAACGTTCACGTTTAGACCAGATTTCAACGTGATGTCCAATACTGGCTTTCAACTGATAAATGTGGATGTGGTTTCTTAGTAAGCCTCTACAGCATGATATATTATTATTAGCACAATGTAGAGGACGAAAAATTGTAGTATTGCAAATCACGTTTAAATCTGGTCTAAACCTGAACGTTGAATCAACGTCTTCAAATAGTCGGCTAAAACACTTTCACTTTTCAACCAATTCTGAACGTCTTTTCAACGTTGGGCATAGACGTTGTTGTGGAAATGTATCATATGGTTCTTTTAGTTATAACTTGTATCTCTTAAACCTGCATATACCACCCTAACCCTCTTCCCACGATAAGGCTGGGAAGCTGGCCTTGGTGGGTGCAGCGGCCGACAACATCTGCGAGTGTCACAGTTCAGCTCCACACCCTCACTCTACTTGTCAGTCACTCCCTCCTCATCAGTCTAAACTCCCTTCACCTGTTCACTCACCTGCCTCTGATCAGTAATCAGCCCCTCTATAGACTCCTGCCTCCCAGACACATTTGCCAGATTGTTCTTCGGTTTTCCATGCCAGACTCTCCAGCACGCTCTCACGGACTGGTCTCCTGTTACCGACCCTGCCTGCCCCTGTTCTACCCGCCTTGCCTGACTCCCGGTAAACCCACCAGCCTTCTGATCCTGACCCAGTTTAAACTCTGTCCGCTGTTATCGAAGTTTGTAATAAAAGGTCAAAGATCCCGGGAATCCTGTGCGTTGCATTTGGGTCCATATACAACCCGTTACAGCGAGGGGGAGGGTGAAGGGAGAGGAGACGAGATAACGTGCATATATACTGTTTTGTCTTTTTATTAGGGTTAGACCTCCGAACCATCCGTGGGGAAAGAGCTCTATCCATTCAGCTGAATTATGATTGAAGTGTCTGTTCATTAAATGTTTTTAATACTTTAAGAAGTTCCATCGTGATTATTCCTCACTGGGAGGTTAAAAAGATTTTTTTCCACCACAGACGTCTTGTAAACGTCTTTTTAATGGAAAAATGCTCACTGGGCAGCAATAGATTTTTAAAATATATATATATATATATATATATATATATATATATATATATA
>NW_022285044.1:0-3779 GCF_004355925.1 Anarrhichthys ocellatus | reverse complement strand
ATGGTTATAGTGGGACAGAGAGGCTCAGTGGAATGGTTATAGTGGGATAGAGAGACTGAGTGGACTGGTTACAGTGGAACAGAGAGACTGAATGGACTGGTTACAGTGGGACAGAGAGACCGAGTGGATTAGTGACAGTCCTTAATCTCTTTCTTTCTCTTACTTGTGCTTTTCTTTTCCACATACTATATCCTTTCCAGTCCACTTTACTTAAACATTTCTGTCTTTCCCTCTTGGCATACATAACTTTTCTATCTCACTCTCTCTTCCATACCATACTTCCTCAAATCCCTCATCTGGTTATTATTTGTCACTACTGCATATCCCGTTGCATTTTTACCATCTAAATTCTTCTTACACGAGCCATCAACAAACATAGTCACATCTGCATCTTCAAATGGAACGTAAAACCCCCTCTGCAGTCTACTGTTTGTGTAAATGACTTGTTATAATTTGGCAATCCCAGCACTGATGAACTTGTTAACATCCTTTTAATATCATTAAATCTTTGTCTGCTTCAAGAGTCCAGCACAATTTGTTGTGTGCTGCCATAGGCTTATCATAAATCAATTTTGATAAAGGTTTAGCTAATTCAACGTAATTAGGAACCCAACCTTTACAGAAATTAGTCATTCCTAAGAATGACATCATTTGTCTTTTTGTTTGCTTTGAGAATGGCTTCTTTTCTTTTGCATCGCCCATTCTTAGATAAATCATAACCCAAATATTTTACTTTTTCTTTCCAGAGCTGGAGTTTGTTTTTGCTTACTTTATGATCATGTTCATCCATATAAAGTAAGATTCTTCCCCTGGTGGGTGTAATTTAGCTATTTTAGTTGCATTAATTGTTTTCAAAGCCTCTTCCTCAGCAGAGGAGAGAGAAAATGTCTCACTTATTTTGTTTAAATTTAGACAAGAGCACGGCCTTTGCTGTGACCGTGACCCAGTTTATCACCTGTAGTCATTTCATGAGTTAGAAACCTCTTGCACACAACATTCAATCGTTTATTCGAACCACTTTCATTCTCACAGGTTAACTGGACAGTTTTTATTTGATAGCACAAATCCTGTTTTGTCTGTAAGCCTGTTTTGGGATCTTATGATCGTTCATGGTACCGATAGATATTGTGTTTGTACCTGCCCCAAAATCACACAAAAAATACTACCTCACACCCCTCAATAACTCTAACCCCACAATTCTATTTGATATAGTTCTAATATTTAGGGCCCGAGCACCGACGTAGTCGGAGCGGAGGACCTATTGTTTTTCGATTGTTTCTTGTTATTATTAGGGCCCGAGCACCGACGTAGTCAGAGCGGAGGACCTATTGTTTTTCGAATGTTTCTTCTTCTTATTCTTCTTATTCTACCAATTTCATCACAAAAAGGGAGGTGCTTGGGATACTGGAAAACTTCTGAAATTTGGCACGCAAGCCAGAATTTGCGAAAATTGCAGTCTGATAGGGGTGTCCAGCTGCGGTATGAAATATTGGCTCGATAGCACCCCCTATTGAATAGCCCCAACACCGGGTTTCACCTAGCTGTATGAAATTTGGTAGGTATGTGGATCGTGATGAGACGCACAAAAAATCCTCTTGGAATTTTTCTCTAAACCAAACAGGAAGTCGGCCATTTTGACTTTTATGACGTTTTTGGACCGTTTCAAGGCGTCGTACTTTAACGAACTCCTCCCAGAGATTTAACCCGATTGACTTCAGATGCGGTCAGTATGCTCTTGAGACCTTGGCAGTGAAAAGTTACTCAAAGATCAAAAAGTTATCGAACTATGTGTCCGTGGCGTGGCGTCAAAAAAACACCATTCGCCATGAAACAGGAAGTTGTTGTAACTCGGCCGTACATTGTCGAATCTGCTCCAAATCTCTCATATGTCATAACATCCTGACCCGGAACACATCTATATGACAATATCGAATCATAGTAATAGCGCCACCTAGTGGCAACTGGAAGTTGTACGTTTTGTACTTTGACATCCTGCTCCTCACAGATTAATCAGATCCCTCTAAAATGTTGTCAGAAAAGCCTTAAGACCTTGATAATGCCTCATTATGAAAATCGTAAGAAGTTATTGAAGGGCGGCGACGTGGCGGTTCGGCGAATTTCGATCCTTCACCATGAACGAATAAACTGATGTAACTCGACTCCACATCATCAGATCTTTACCAGATTGCACATGTTTGATTAGACTCCCGGCCTGAAGACATCTGCAGGCCAATTTTGAATCATAGTCATAGCGCCACCTACTGGTAACAGGAAGTTAAAGTCTTTATACGTTGGCTTGTTTCTCTTAGTCGGTAAATCAAATCAATATCAAATTAGTTCCACACAAATATAAGGAGTTCATAAAACCAGTTCATGAAGCTTTTGATGTTTCGTCGAACGCCATTGCCGTGGCAATGCAGTCTTCGCCGTTAACAATGAAGGTCATTTTGAGAGGCTAAAAATGCTCGAAACATAAGCAAACTTGGCAAGCAGATTAAAAGCCCGAAATGTAGTTATAAAATATGATTTTATTGGTTCAGACTGGCAAATCGGCTGAATAGCGCCCCCTACAAAATTTCGACGAAGCAGCCCTCGCAGTATGTTTGACCTAGATGTATGAAATTTGGTACGAACATGTATCATATATGGACTTAAATAAAAGTCTCTTGGGGCCATGCTCTAAACCCAACCGGAAGTCAGCCATTTTGAATTTTTTTATGAATTTTTAGTGTCGTTTTTGTCATTTCCAGGCGCTGCACTTTAACGAACTACTCCTAGGGAAATAATCAGATCAACTTCGAATTTGGTTGGTACATTCTAAAGACCTTTGTGATGAAAAGTTGCTCAAAGCTTGTTGTTTCGTGAAAATCTGTTGCCGTGGCGACGCATTCTTCACCATGAAACATTACGGTGTTTTTGAGAGGCTAGAAATCCTCGAAACATAAACAAACTTGGCATACACATTTAAAGCCCAAAATGTAGTTATACAATATGATTTTATTGGTTCAGAATGGCAAATCGGCTCAATAGCGCCCCCTACAAAATTTAGACGAAGCAGCCCTGGCTGTACGTTTCATATAAATTTACAAAATTTGGTATCACATGTGGACTTAAAATAAAGTCTCTTTGGACCATGCTCTAAACCCAACCAGAAGTCAGCCATTTTGAATTTTGTATGAATTGCTCGTGTTTTTTTCCATTTCCAGGTGCTGTACTACGAACTCCTCCTAGGGAATTAATCTGATCAGCTTAGAATTTGGTCAGAACAATCTAAAGACCTTAGCGATTAAAGGTTACTAAAAGCTTTAGGTTTCATCGAACGACGTGGATATGGTGTGATGGCCATTTTACATGTTGTAATTCGACTGTACTTTGTCAAAACTGTCCCAAACTTGACATGCTTGTTGACTGTCATGACTTTAGGACTTCTGCATGCCAATATTAACTCATAGTCATAGCGCCACCTACTGATAAGCACGGATGTAAGCAGGATTCTATAATTACAGCGGCCCAAACTCTGAACTTATTGAAAGGGTTTGTGGGCACACCATGAGAAAAATACTTCTCTGATCTAAATATGTGCAAACTAAGATGCTTGCAGAGCAAAAGTTAGATAACAGTGGATTTTCAAACCATGTCAGTGGGCATTAGTATAAATGATCTGTCCAGAGCTTCTTCATGACAATCAGGTTAAACGTTACAATGAATGCTTCACACTACAATCTAAAGTTACAGAAGAACTTAAAATGAAAACAGTGTTAAATTAAAGTGTTCAAGTA
>NW_022285043.1:0-3780 GCF_004355925.1 Anarrhichthys ocellatus | reverse complement strand
TATATATATATATATATATATATATATATATATATATATCTAACATCATATACCATGCATGCCTGGTTAATATTCTGCTACCGTGATAGACTATCAATTACACTTGCTACAACTATGGTCAGCAAGTTCAGCTTCTTATCATAAACCAGTATCTCATAATTCCATCTACCATGAATTGCAATCCACTACAAAACAGATGACAACGAATCTGTGTTCTAAATAAGCTTGTGAACACTACCTGCGCATTTCAGAGCAACAGAAACTAAAAAAGACTATGAGCAAAGACTGTTGTTGAGCAGTGGTGGGCCGTCAGGGACTGGTGGCCAAAACAGAATCACAAAGTTATAGCCATTTTATAATTTAATATTTTCAGCAGACATTTTCAGCCCTCAAACACATTAAAACCTATTCAAGAAATACAACTGGGGAGGCTCAGCTGTCTTCACTGGCCTCCATGAATGGAGAAGGACTTCTTACTGGAACTAAAACGCACAGATATACTGAACAACCGTGAGATTAAACTCTATTAACAAAGAAAGGAGGAACATCAGCCAGATAGTGAACAGCAGCTCTGGTACAACTTTCATGAAGATGGATTTTTGTTTGGTTTTATATGTGATAGGAACCATTGTTACGGCCAATGTTGCCCTGGGGACATATTTAGCCGGTGCAGTGATGCCAACATGGCGACTTTCTCACTAAATCTGGCGACTTTCCAAACGCTCATGGAGACTTTTTTTGTCAAAAGCTACTAGCAACAAATCTAGCGACTTGTTCTGGTGTTGTTAGAGACTTTTCTGACGTTAAAGCACGTGTTCTGCACTCTCGTGAACAAGCAGCTGGTGCTGCCGTGAGCAACAGAAACTGAAACGGCTGTAAACAAAGACGGTTGTTGCGCAACAATGCGGAAGTGGGTTTGTGACCGCGCGAACATTTGAAATTGTATCAGAAAACAACTGCTATTTTGGCTTTTACGATACATAAGCAGTATACAATCTTGTTCTACTTTATGTGTTAGCTTGACACCTAACGATCAACACGTTTAACCAGCAGCCGTCTCGCGCACAAATAGCCGACACAAAAACGCTATGCTACAGACGTGAATAATCACAGAAAACTCACCGTGGCAGAGAAAACAAGTCGTTTGGAGATCAAACTTCGTAGAGTCCTTTCGGGTCTTGAATATGTGATCCAGTGGTATTTTGATAACAGAAACGGGAACCTTCTAGTAGAAAGTGATCCTGCGAATAAACACACAGCAACTTATCCTTCAGCCAAGTGGGCGTGTCAATGACGTCAATGACCGTGGCGTTCTTCTTCTTTTTGATTTTATGGCGGATGGCATCCAGTGAATGATGCATTACCGCCCTACTATATTGGAGTGTGAATCCTATAACCTGTCCCCTTACAAACCTAAACAAAAATAAAATAAAACAAAAAACAAAAACAAACAAAACAAAACAAAAAGGAGTTCTCCATTTCAGAGCCTTAAATTATTTTGCTCAATCCTGTTTAAATAAGTTATTAGCATGACGTCATCCAGCTAGCCAAACCTGTCTGGTGTTCAGCTAGAATAGAATAGAATAGAATTATACTTTATTCACCCCCAAGGGGAAATTTGTCTGTGGCAGCAGCAAACAGGGTTACACAATAAAATATAAATATTAAGTATGGAAAATGCACACTATATACAATATAATGAAATAACAGAGCAGGACCTATTAAATTTAAGAAAATATAGTAATAAAAATGCACAGTATATACACTAAATAGAATCGTATTAAATTAACTAAGTAGGAAAAAATAAACTAAACAGTAGTGCACAAGATTACCAACAGCAGCAACAACAGTGTAGCATTGTTATAGTCTTGTGTGTGATCTGGCCAGAGGTGATTTATTATAGAGTCTAATAGCAGAGGGCAGGAATGTTCTCCTGTATCGGTCCTTGTGACAGCGGAGCTGGATGAGTCTGTTGGAGAAAGTGCTTCACTGTCCCTGCAGTAGGTGGTGGAGAGGGTGGTCCGGGTTATCCAATATGGATAATAGCTAGTACAGAAGCTTTGCATGTACTGCTTCCTTTTCCTGCTAGTCTGCTGTCTGATTGTGAGGTCAGGCTGATCTGATATCAGCTCTTTGGCCTGAAGTTTCTCCTCAAAGTTCTCCTCTCAAACGGGTCTTGGAGGAGCAGTGCTCGCGCTGGCGCTCGCCTGTAGAGACTAGTCCCGACGAGAATGCGAGAAGTCTATTGGAGAAAGTGCTCCACTGTCCCTGCAGTAGGTGGTGGAGAGGGTGGTCCGGGTTATCCAATATGGATAATAGTTTCTTCAGTGCCCTCCTCTCCACCACCTCTTCCAGATTGTCTTGTTTAGAGCCAATGATGGAGCCGGCCTTCTTAACAAGTTTGTTAAGTCTGTTGGTGTCTCCGGCTCCAATGCTGCTCCCGCAGCAGACTACGGCGAAGTACAGTGCACTGGCCACAACAGACCGGTAGAACATCTCCAACATCTTGCTGCACACGTTGAAGGATCGAAGTTTCCTCAAGAAAAAGAGTCGACTCATCCCCTTCTTGTACACAGTGTTGATGTTGGTCTTCCAGTTCAGTCTGCTGTCGATGGAGACACTCAGGTACTTGTACTCCTCCACCATGTCCACATCCTCTCCCAGAACTTTCACCGGTTGTGGAGCCGTCGTCTTCCTCCTGAAGTCGACCATCATCTCTCTGGTCTTGGTCACGTTCAGACGCAGGTGATTTCTACCGGCCCACTCCACAAAGTCATCCACAATCAGCAGGACACTGTAGGGAGTTGAACCCCATCCCAGTAAACTGACAGTCTATTATGTTACAAACACTGAAGCACATTCACACACATTCATTTTCTTAATGATCTTTAAATGCTTACATTTATGATTGTATCGGATGTACACTCAAAACATTTGAGGCTTAAAACCTGGCAACATGATCTTGCTACGCTGCTGATCTATGCAGGAAATATCTCACTTGGGCACGCAGAGTGTGATGGTCACAGAAATTCATGGCCGCGTCACCCAGAGTCCTGCCAGTACCAGGAAATACCGTTTAACTCGTGCACGCAGTGTATGACGGTCACAGAAATGCATGGCCAGAGTCCTGCTAGTACCCTCGACGTGCGTGAAGTTGCGAGGGCCCGTTCATCGCTGCTCGCAGCTTTAATTAGGGCCCGAGCACCGACGTAGTCGGAGCGGAGGACCTATTGTTTTTCGTATGTTTACTATTAGGGCCCGAGCACCGACGTAGTCAGAGCGGAGGACCTATTGTTTTTCGAATGTTTTTTCTTATTAGGGCCCGAGCACCGACGTTGTCGGAGCGGAGGACCTATTGTTTTTCGATTGTTTATTATTATTATTCTTCTTATTCTTAGTGTTTCGTCGCAAAAAGGAGGTGCTTAGGATACTGGGAAAATGTCGAAATTTGGCACGCAAGCCAGAATTTGCGAAAATTGCAGTCTGATTGGGGTGTCCAACTGCGGTATGAAATATTGGCTCGATAGCGCCCCCTATTGAGTAGCCCCAACATTGGGTTTCACCTAGCTGTATGAAATTTGGTAGGTATGTGGAACGTGATGAGACGCACAAAAAATCCTCTTGGAGTTTTTCATAAAACCAAACAGGAAGTCGGCCATTTTGACTTTTAGGACATTTTTTGACCATTTCAAGGCGTCATACTTTAACGAACTCCTCCCAGAGATTTGACCCGATTGACTTCAGATTCGGTCAGTATGCTCTTGAGACCTTGGCAGTGAA
>NW_022285042.1:0-3781 GCF_004355925.1 Anarrhichthys ocellatus | reverse complement strand
ACACACAGCGGCATCAAACTCACGTCCTGCCGTGTTCGTCGTGGGCCAGCAGCTCGGCGTCGGAGACGTCCCCGAGCTGGCTCTCCTCTCTCTGAAGCTGAGCCCAGAAGAAAGTGGAGTTGTACAGGTTGTACAGGTTCCCGTCTTGGTTCTGGGTATTGGCCCACTGCCCCTCTCCTCCACCGACTCCCCCGATGTTCCCCATGCCGGAGGGCTGGAGGCCGGTGCGCGTGAAGCCCGGATGGGACCGGGCCTGCTGGTACTTGCCTGCTGAGCACAGAGAGGAGGTCCCGTAGAAGTCGGGGCTGGGGATCATTTCATCGGACTCGTCACTGTTGTACCCTGAGCCTTCAGTGAGAAGGGACGGCGTGTGAAAATATAAATATGAAATATAAATATATCACGGAAATATCATTGTTTTACGGTATTTAAGATTATTAACCAGGATATTTCTAAAGGGCCTGTGAATAATAAACTAAAATATTTATTATCATCAAGAATTTGCTTTTATTTTCTTCATAAAAACAATTCAAATTATTAGGAAATAAAAGATTTAATTTGTATTGATAAAATAAATCATTATGTGACTTTCATAACCGCGGTTACAGTTCAAACCGGTTCCCTGGCATCCCTAGCCAAAGAGCGGTTGTAGCTGCTGGCAACATATTTATCGCGGTTGAATGTTTTTAGGTGAAACTATATCAAAATGTAGGTGTGGTCCCTCGTGACTTACCGGTCTGAGACCAGTCAGGAGACACTGGAGGGTTGGGGGACGGCAGAGATTGGGGAGGGTAGCGGCAGGTGTTGCCCGTCCTGAGGTCCTCCTCCAGCACCTCCACGATGATCGCCAGCTCCTCCAGGCTCTTTGTGGAGCGCTTTCTCTGCGTGACAAAAGACGGTGAAGGTATGCGGAGGTATTTGAAAACAGACAGGTGATTTAAAGCCTTTTTACCTGAGGTCTGGGTACACTCACCTTGTAACTTCGCTGCGCTGCACGCATCTTGACTTTATGTCCGTCTCCTGCGGATGAAAAAGAACGATGAACTCTCAGATTACAATGAAGCATGTTTTTCCTCAAAGTAGACGGTTTCTGTTCCCATTTCTCTTGTAAAGCTTGAAGAAGAGCTTCTTTAAAGCAACACCTTGGATGTTGATTCCAGCTTGTTCTCGGCTGCTTTATTGTGAAACAGGAAGCTGTTTAAATCTACGTTTCCAGTTTATTTTTGACCAATTACTGTTGCTCAGAGGATCTTTGTCTCTTTTCAGTCTGGTTGATCAGCGTTTTGTTTTCCGTCGACTAAACTAAATAGCATCTATTAGTTAAGATACTTTCTACAAAATAAAAGCATCAGACACCATTCAGACTTACAGAGTAGTCCTCTCACACGTCTGAGCTTCTGTTGCAGGAGGTTTTAAACTTTAGCTCATTAACAGTTAAAGGAGGAACACATAAACTACTAACTCTCAAGGATCTGGGTTGTACTGACCTTTGACTGATTTGCCGTATATCTTCTGTGAAAGAAGAAGAAACAAACATATTATAGATTATATGTCTGGAGTTTTTACACCTACCGCTCAGCACATTTAGGCAGGTAAAGACATTTCAGACTGTGGAGTAGTTTGTCATCCATGAAAGGAATCTGAGGAAGGACTCTACAAGCCAGAGGTTTCAGAGTAAAGATGAAGACATCCAGATGTTTATCATGCTTAGAAAGCCAAACTATATAAAGAGTACATGTGATGTAAACACTTACAATCTGTCCTGATATCACCACTTTAAAGGTTTTCACATGACTGCAGTTTGGTGACTTTTACATGTTAAAGCAATAAATGAAAGAGAACATGAAGACATGTCCTCTGTGTACAATCACACATTATGGTGAACCTTAACAACACAAAGCACCTGATGCTGATTTGTTACTAATTTTATGAATTTTTAAAATGTAGATTGTTGTTTTATTGTTATCATCAGGAAGTGTCTTCATATTCGAGTATGTTTTAATTGCAAAAAGAGACAGAAAGGAAGAAGGACCCGTTTGTCTGTAAACTCTACAGAGCTGTTGGATTGGATTGTTGGATTAATCACAGAGCCAGGTCCACTCGGGCCAAAGAAACAAACCACAAACATTCACCTGAAAGTCATGAACTTCGTAGCCTTTGTCTACGCGGATCTTCTTCAGCAGATCCCTCACTGGCATCTTGACACGGACCCCGGGGTAGACCTTCTCATCGCCGTAAAGAGAACATCTTGAGCCTGGTGAAGACACGATGGAGGACAAACCTTCAGGTTCAGACGACACAGAATCAGCTTTGACACGACACACTGCTTTAGATGGAGGAGGCCAACAGTCAAAATCAGACTATATGTCGTATAAAACAAGTGTTGAGATGACAGGAAGAGGTTTACTTTCTGTCAGAAAAATAGTTGATACACAAAGTTATCCTCCGACTCTATTTGAGCTGTAAACACATTAGATTAATATTAAATGAACGAGCTTTAACGGCTTCATCGACAAGCTTTCCAAGGACTGCAGGAGCAAAAACAATGTTTTATCCTTTTCCTGCTGAATGAAAACCTGATAGTAGAAACATATTAATCATGACAACTGGTGTGTCAATATCTAACAAAAACACAACAGTTTTTCAGCTTAGAAAGTCACCAAGTATATAAAGAAGTACTGAGCTTCAGTAGGATTTTGAGGTGCGTGTACTTAGTTGAGTATTTACATTTAATGCAACTTTATCCACTACATAAAAACTGAATATGTATTGTATGCATGTCACTTTTCAGTTGTTTCACATACACGACACACACTACGTTGAACGTTTATTAGATGAATCCCGCTTTAATGAAGGCTATAATGCGTTTGTTTTGAGCTGTTTTACAGGTGTTTACATCACTGCAGTTTCACTTTACCTTTACCTGCGCAGCATGCCTTTGCTCATACTATGCCCGGGAACAGGTTCAAGTTGCCAGAATAAGTTACCTTTGTTACCACCGCCCACATCCTGGTCAGTGAAGCCGGGAACAGGCGAGTGTGTCTCCGGTAGAGGAGAGACACCAGCCGCTGATGTCCCATCACTGGTTTCCTTTAGCTCCCTCCGTTTACACCGTCCTCCCATTCTGGACAACTTGTAACCGAAAAAATAAAACGTTTTAATTAAAAAAACAAAGTTCAGCCGTCTCATGTTTAAGAGTGTAAAGTACGTACCCAGTTCCTGTGCTTTTGGCGCAGCTTCAAGCGGCTCAGCAGCAGCTAACAGCTCACCTGTGTGAGGAATGTGTCCGGCAACATGACAACAGTTGTACCAACGAAGAAGACGACCACGCCCACTGCTGGAGGCAAACGTACTGCCGCGCCCATTTTCTTCTTCTTTTCCTTCTTCTTCTTCTCCTCCTCAACCTCCTTCTTCTTCTCCTTCTCCTCCTCCTCAACCTCCTCCTCCTCTTCCTCCTTCTCCTTCTTCTTTTGCTTTTAATGGCGGTTGGTAAACAGCTTTCGTGGGCGCCAATAGAATACGGAACAGGGACAGACGGTGTAATTACCACAGAACAACAACAATAATAATAATAATAAGAAGAAGAAGAACTTTATTTACATAGCACTTTTAAAAACAGAGTTTAAAAAGCACTTTGATGGACAAAGCAAAACATTACAGTCAAAGTTAAACCATGGTAAAAACATATCTGGACTGAGGAGGAGTGACGTAGAGACTCGTCTCTGGTAGAGACATGTCAATCACCGTGTAGCCCCGCCCTAAAGCATCCCCTGCTTTATGG
>NW_022285041.1:756-3781 GCF_004355925.1 Anarrhichthys ocellatus | reverse complement strand
ACACACACACACACACACACATAAACTGTACCGTACTGTACATCAAACACACACAAAAACATAAATTGCCCCAGCATATAATGAGGTCCAATTCTGTTTTTATTCGGGGATGCACAGGTGAGCTAAAAGTTAACATCTTCTCCATCACTGCGCTAATTCATCAAAAGTTCCTAAAAAGCCGGTCTCCTCATGACTGAATGCAAGCACAGACAAAAGGTGGAGAAAAAAACAAAACGGGAGCACTTAAGCGGGACCCTGACGTGTAACGGGACCAAAACTCCCAGAGAACGCTCAGTCCATCTCGCCATCCATCACGGCCAGGTGGAGAGAGGCGGCGTCTGCACCTTGACCGGACGAGCGCATCGTTCTGGTGGGCTGATCCCACCCCTCGCAGTTTGGAGCCTGAGTCACGATTTGTGCGGAGAAGAAGAAGCAAAGAGACGGACGGTGAAAAAGTGCGAGAGAGGAGGAAGAGGAGGAGTAGGAAGGAGAGTGCAGAGAGGGAGGAGGAGAAGCCCCGGAGTGTAACTCAATATGGGAGAAAGTGTCACGTTGACAAATGTAAGGCAGCGTGATCTATTAGTTATACCGCAGACTATGTTAAACAGCTGCCCTCGTGCTCTTGTGTTGGTTTACACACACACACACACACACACACACACAGACACACACACAGTCGGCCTGGTGGCCATCTCTATCATTGGTTGCCTATGGAGAGAGAAAAGAGTTAGACAGCTTGTTTCTGACAACAAACCAAGGGAAACTAATTTAGTCCTGTGGATTCTCTCTCTCTCTCTCTCTCCCTCTTCCTCCCTCGGGGTTGGAACAAACAAATATTTGTCCTCATTACTAATTAAACAGCAGCGAGAGAAAGCGCGTGGAGGGAAATTGACGACGTCGTGCACCCCCCTCGTTCGCAAATAAACACACACAAGGCTCTGCATCCTCAAAACACGTTTTAAAAGAAAAAGAAAGTGTGTGTGTGTGTGTGTGTGTTGTGATTTACGAGCGGCATTGCTCGGTTGCTGTTGGTAGCATCCACCTGTAAGCCATTCATAAAGTGAGCAGCTGAATAATGAATGGCTGGTGTCTGGGGCCGGGCTAGGCTGCGCCGTGCCCTGGTGGCTGTTTTAAATGGATAGGAATTAGTGGGCTAGAATGAGGAGCGGAGCACCTTCTCTGTGTGTGTGTGTGTGTGTGTGTGTGTGAGAGAGAGAGAGATTGTTCTTTATAGGCACAAGGGACGGCCATTTATCAGGCAGCCGCCATGTTGGCAGGAGCAGGGGTGTGAGGGTTGCTGGGTTTGGACTACGGGGCATTTAAAAGGGAAATTTCAGTTTGGTTTGTTTTCAGAGTTTTCTGCCCAGTTATTCCCCAAGATCTTTAAGATCTGGGAATGTCAGCTCTTTAATTAAAATGTCATCAATTGCTGTCAATTGCTCGGATATTGTTTACGTGCATTTTATTATCTTCAGTTCCCTATTCAGATGCTGGGTTCCAAACCAGTTTGGCTCTGTTTTATCACACCGGAAAAAAAAAGTTCAAATAGGGAACCCATCAAACTGTCAAGTCCAGGACAATGGTACACAAAGGTAGCTACTGCCTCCAGCAGCAATCAGCTGACTCACATCTCAGCTCAGCGTCAGGCAGCAGCAGCATCTCCTCCTCCAGCCAGGAGCAGAGCTTCTCCTCGCTGCTCCTCCGGACCCCGCTGGGAGCAAACACCGCACGTCACGCTGCTGGAGACTCAGCCTGTATTTGCTGGGACCGCTGGAGGGAAGGGAGGCATGGGAGAACCAGAACCGGAACTGCACATTTCAGATTGACAGACCTCTGCTGCAGTAAAATTAGAGGTTTTATATATGTGTGTGTATGTATATATACAGATACACACACACAAACACTGCTTTAATCTAGTTTAGTACATTAGCTAGTTAAGTTTGTTTTCTTACCTTGACTTTGGCATAAACGGTGGATGTTTTTTCTTGTATTTTTTATTGGATATCCATGTTCCACGACAACTCCCTGCTGGTCATTTTGTAGATATTCCAAATGCTGTCACGCTCAAGATTTAGGGCCCTTTTTTCGGCGGACATACAAAGCTACAATGTCTGACATTTTTACAGCTCTTCTTCCCAATGCTTCAGGTGAGACTGTCGCACACGCAAAACAAATCCGACACACGCACACACACACACACACACACACACACACACACACGTGTTAACGTGACTCGTGCTAGAGGAGATTCAACCGCACTCGCAAACAACGTGTTCGTTATCACAGAGCAACAGGGCAGGATTTAGGAATCTTCTACAGTCCTTACTGTTATAAAAACTGCAATGTTGTGACACCGCGGTTATGGCAAAATGGATTTAATCCCGACATCCCTCCTCTCAGAGGCCCAAGAAGAGGGTCTAACCAGCACCATGGGTGAGCAGGGCCTTGAGAAGAACCTCTGGGTTAGCCAAACTCAACCGTCTGTCCTAAACATCACAGTTTGACTTCCTGGATTGACTTTGACCCATCTGTGCAGATGTAAACACTGTTTTACTGCGCAATGAAGAATTATCAAGTACGTTGTTATCATAACAATAAAAGCAGGACGACCTAAGTTGTGATAAAGTGGAGTTTTGCTTATAATGGGTGTGTGAGGGGAGGCAGCGGACCTAATGCCAGCGTGAGTGTTTTCGTTAACGTCAGATGATTCTTTTGCACCAGTAACAGGCGGCGTTATCAATTAGCATTTCAATTTAGAGTGAGTCGGAATGCACGCGGAAGCAGTCCGAGCAGTGAGGGTGTAAGTAGTGCAATGAATCAGTGCTGCCATTAATGACTCCACTTCTCCAATGAGTGACAGCTAATGAGTAATTCATTACTTATTCATGCCGCTCTTCATGTGCAGCAACACGCTTTGTGAGGATTTCCCAGAGTTATGGACATTTCTTCTCATGCATTTACTGTCTTCCGTACTCACAGCAAACACACACACACACACACACACACACACACACACACACACACA
>NW_022285041.1:0-746 GCF_004355925.1 Anarrhichthys ocellatus | reverse complement strand
CCCCCCCCCCCCCCCCCCCCCCCCCATTGGGCTCCCGCCGCACTTTACCTTCAAATGGACGCGGCCACTTGAGCGAGGCAAAGTTGAGGGTCTGAAATAACAATAATGCTGCGATATTCTTTAGTGCTTTGTGTCAAAAGGCCGAAGCTTGTGTGTTCCCAATATGATGGAATACAAACATGAAGAACTAAATGTAAGGAGCGTTCTCAGTGTTATGTAGAGCTGTGCAGTGTGTGCGGGAATTTAACGTCAACCACGTTGAAGGGCGTTCAGATCCGATGTGGATCGATGTGAATTCACTTGTGCCGACACGCATTGTGTTCCAGATTGTACTGCCGTCATAAATTCCGTCTTTCCATTGACATTCCACTGCACTTCCTGAAGAATTCTCTTCGTGCACAATATGCGGCCTGACAGAAATGTTTGACATATTCTGTATCTGATCACCACTCACACGTGATTTGACAGCCTATTCTATTTGGTCTGTGAATGATATTGACTTGAACAATTCTTCTTTTGAAATAATGTAATTTTAAAAACACTAAGAAGAAATAATTTAAAAAGGCAAAACAAATGATAAATAGATTCATAACAAAGCTAATGAGGCCTTTCTTGTTTTATTTAAATCTATGAGCAGTTGTGTTGTTTATAATTTTTCAAACTTTTTATTAGTGTCTTTCGTGTGGGTGTGTCCACACCAGCAAGTGTAAGCGCGCGTGTGTTAGTGTGTGTGTGTGTGTGTGTGT
>NW_022285040.1:0-3781 GCF_004355925.1 Anarrhichthys ocellatus | reverse complement strand
TCCCTCTTACACTCCCTGTGCACAGTTACCAAACAGACATGCCGACACAAATTGTAAAGACAACGCACCAGCAGCAGTGAGGTCATCAATAGTTTACATGGCAAAAAAGTGTGGCACTACCCAACATTGTTAAGAAGTATTCAAAGAACCTGCATCCTCCATAAAGTCCGGCTGAGATGTGATCATGTGGGCAGTTAGTTGACTAATGTACGTAAACCTGCCACCGTAGAAACAGTGGATAGAACCTTCAGAAGCAGCCACAACGTAACCGTGGACGTGCATCATCGGTGCACTCCGTTTCTGAACCAATAGCACTCCACCTTGGTAGTCAGCCGTAGAGAACATCCACGTAAATATGATGAAACTGAAATGTGACAACAACAACAATGACACAATCTGAACTAATAAACTTTGTCTAGAGACTGCTCTCAGGAACCTAGAGGTCAAGGTTGAACCCCCCCACCCCCCTGATCCCAGGATGGTCCCGGTTATTATTGATATATTTAAAATAATCCTATTGATGTTAATATTTGTATGATTATCAATAATAAAATGTTCATACTTGCCAGTAACCAGGTCTGTATGTGTCATGATAACAAGGTATATCTATGTTGTATGTAGGGCTGCAACTAACGATTAGTTTAATAATAATCAATTAATCTGGCGATTATTTTTTCAATTAATCGGATATTAATGGGCCAAAAAAGGCGAGTGAATAAAAACATGTCTTTAGTCTTGCAAACTATACCACCCCTGCTTTACTACCGTTATTAACGAGCTAATGCTAACTTGTCAAGCTGGATAACGAGTAAACACCAGCACCAGAACTTATTTAAAAAATATAAAGTATATGCACGTGTTACTGCAAGTTTGTTTTGCTGCTGTTAATATTAACTGTCTTGATTGATTTCCTCTGCCTTAGGATTGCTATATACACAGGTGCTGGTCATATAATTAGAATATCATCAAAAAGTTGATTTATTTCACTAATTCCATTCAAAAAGTAAAACTTGTCTATTATATTCATTCATTACACACAGACTGATATATTTCAAATGTTTATTTCTTTTAATTTTGATGATTATAACTGACAACTAAGGAAAATCCCAAATTCAGTATCTCAGAAAATTAGAATATTGTGAAAAGGTTCAATATTGAAGACACCCGGTGCCACACTCTAATCAGCTAATTAACTCAAAACACCTGCAAAGGCCTTTAAATGGTCTCTCAGTCTAGTTCTGTAGGCTACACAATCATGGGGAAGACTGCTGACTTGACAGTTGTCCAAAAGACGACCATTGACACCTTGCACAAGGAGGGCAAGACACAAAAGGTCATTGCAAAAGAGGCTGGCTGTTCACAGAGCTCTGTGTCCAAGCACATTAATAGAGAGGCGAAGGAAAGGAAAATATGTGGTAGAAAAAAAAGTGTACAAGCAATAGGGATAACCGCACCCTGGAGAGGATTGTGAAACAAAACCGATTCAAAAATGTGGGGGAGATTCAGAAAGAGTGGACTGCAGCTGGAGTCAGTGCTTCAAGAACCACTACGCACAGACGTATGCAAGACATGGGTTTCAGCTGTCGCATTCCTTGTGTCAAGCCACTCTTGAACAACAGACAGCGTCAGAAGCGTCTCGCCTGGGCTAAAGACAAAAAGGACTGGACTGCTGCTGAGTGGTACAAAGTTATGTTCTCTGATGAAAGTAAATTTTGCGTTTCCTTTGGAAATCAGGGTCCCAGAGTCTGGAGGAAGAGAGGAGAGACACACAATCCATGTTGCTTGAGGTCTAGTGTAAAGTTTCCACAGTCAGTGATGGTTTGGGGTGCCATGTCATCTGCTGGTGTTGGTCCACTGTGTTTTCTGAGGTCCAAGGTCAACGCAGCCGTATACCAGGAAGTTTTAGAGCACTTCATGCTTCCTGCTGCTGACCAACTTTATGGAGATGCAGATTTCATTTTCCAACAGGACTTGGCACCTGCACAGTGCCAAAGCAACCAGTACCTGGTTTAAGGACCATGGTATCCCTGTTCTTAATTGGCCAGCAAACTCGCTTGACCTTAACCCCATAGAAAATCTATGGGGTATTGTGAAGAGGATGCGAAATGCCAGACCCAACAATGCAGAAGAGCTGAAGGCCACTATCAGAGCAACCTGGGCTCTCATAACACCTGAGCAGTGCCACAGACTGATCGACTCCATGCCACGCCGCATTGCTGCAGTAATTCAGGCAAAAGGAGCCCCAACTAAGTATTGAGTGCAGTACATGCTCATACTTTTCAGTTGGCCAAGATTTCTAAAAATCCTCTTTGTATTGGTCTTAATATTCTAATTTTCTGAGATACTGAATTTGGGATTTTCCTTAGTTGTCAGTTATAATCATCAAAATTAAAAGAAAAACATTTGAGATATCAGTCTGTGTGTAATGAATGAATATAATAGACAAGTTTCACTTTTTGAATGGAATTAGTGAAATAAATCAACTTTTTGATGATATTCTAATTATATGACCAGCACCTGTATACTTGGGACAGACAAATATCCCAGAATGCATTTTGCACCAGCAACAGGAAACAATGGCGGAGGAGAAATCACACAACTGGAAGTTGAAACTTTTCGAAATACTACTGTTAAGTCACATAAAGTAATTTTAGGATGTTTTGAGGCGAGAAGTTAGTTGTTTAAGCATCAAATCTGTGGTCGGTTTGTCAAGATTCAGCCGATTTAAAAATCTGCTCCGACGATTTCGGAGATGTGAGGTGTTGCTAGCGGGACCGGCAGTAAACCAGCACCGGGGGCTCAGCACTCATGGCGCCCTCCTAGAACAGCCTGATCTCGGCGAGTCTTTTTGAAACTTGCCGCTGGTATTGACGTCTCTGTAGAGTTTTCCTCGTCGGCAAAAACTACAGCAATCCAAATTATTGATCAAATATTGGTCTATTTCCGGGCTTTTTTGGGCTATCAAAGTGCCCGTAACATAGCACCACGGATAGACGAACATTACATTTCAAGCGCCGGCTGACGTGACCGAGGTTCCTCGGATAACGGCTCACTTGGCAGCAGTGAGTGGTTCGGTGTTCCCGCCATACGCTGCACCCCCTTTCCAGTGTATCAATGGACCCAGATAATATAATATTTGAATCAACACTTATGTGACCATGAATCATTTTAGAATTCAACATGCTGCAAAATTTACATGGCGTTATAAAAGAGAACAAACTTTACTTTACCAGTAAGTCGCTGGTTGACTAAACATCTCAGCATTTTCACTAGAACACAGAAACGTTTCCTCCAAAGAAACTCCGGAAGATATACCGAGACGGACTGTTGTGCGTTAATAAAAGGTCCGAGTAGCACCAACAAGCTTGTGATCATTTAGTTCCACATGTAGATACAAAAAGTATGTGGTGACCGTAACAGTTGTACTTGTATAATATCATTGATAAAATATATACTATTACAACGAAGCATAATAACTATTTAAACATTGACGTAACATTTGTCTATTCCATGTCTGCAATCTTGTATATATATTTGAACAACTCTCACTTGATGTACTGTTTCTAGTTTAAACTTTGTTTATTGGTTGTTGACTCTGGCTTCTGGTTTTTTCTTCAGTACTTTTTATTTATTTCAGATATATATATTTTATATTCATTGGATTAAAAACTGGCAGTTTAGAATCATTGTTTATTGAAGACTCCAACTCTGATAGAGTAGATGTTTAGGAATGATCACTGTTAACGTACAATCATGAAGAAATGCATGCTGGGTAGTTCCC
>NW_022285039.1:0-3785 GCF_004355925.1 Anarrhichthys ocellatus | reverse complement strand
TAATCTCTCCTGGTCTCCCTTAATCTCTCCTGGTCTCCCTTAATCTCACCTGGTCTCCCTTAATCTCACCTGGTCTCCCCTTCTCTGTGTAAAATCCCCCCCAGGTACTCGGCCCCCCTCTATGTTGACATCACAAAGACGATCATAAAGGAGGGTGAGGACCAGCTGCAGACTCAGCACCAGAAGACCTTCATTGGTAAAATTCCCATCATGCTTCGCTCCACCTACTGTCTGCTGAGCGGCCTGACGGACCGAGACCTGTGTGAGCTCAACGAGTGTCCGCTGGACCCCGGAGGTTACTTCATTATCAACGGCTCTGAGAAGGTATGATATCACCACGCACTGTTCTCTAGCGCCACATAGTGGATACAGGAACTGGTGGAATATTTGCACGACATAATTTCCAGCGCCACAGTACACGCATTAAAAATACGTCTAACTTGTGGGCGCGCTGTCTGATGGTCGCCAATGGTCCCGCCAATACCCCCGAGACGCAGGAAGATTGATTGATAGATAGATGCTTTATTCATCTCCAGGGGGAAATTTGTATGTTACAGCAGCAAGACATACAAGTAAGCAATGTAACAGTATAACCAAAATATTAAGTATTAAAAAATGCACAATATATACAATGAAATAGAATAGTGTTGAATTAACTAACTAGGTAACAAACAGTAGTGCAAAAATCCACCCGCAGTAAAGAACAGTGTAGCAGTGAGTAGTTATGTGGAGGATGATCTGGCCAGAGGTGATTTGTTATAAAGTGTTATTGCAGAGGGCAGGAATGTTCTCCTGTATCGGTCCTTGTGACAGCGGAGCTGGATCAGTCTGTTGGAGAAAGTGCTCTGCTGTCCCTGCAGTAGAATAGTAGTTTGTTCACAGAATTTAATGTATTCTGTGATAAAGTTCGTCATGCTGTTGAGGTCCTCCCTATGTGGTCCACACAGCACATCCCAATCCGTTGACTCAAAGCAGTCCTGCAGGGCGTCATTAGCCTCCTGAGACCACCTCCTCACAGTCCTGGTGGTCACAGGCAGCCTCTGCACCAGAGGAACATACTTAGGTGTCAATGGGATCAGGTCGTGATCAAACCTGCCAAGGGGGGGAAGGGCAGTGGCACTGTATGCATCCTTAGCATTAACATACAGTAGGTCCAGAGCTTTATTGTTCCTTGTGGGGCAGTCAACATACTGGTGTAATGTCGGCAGGGCTTTATCCAGAGTGGTGTGGTTAAAGTCTCCAGTAATTGCCAAAAACACACCAGGATGTTGACTCAGCAGTCCAGACACAGTGGAGTGGATTGTGTCCTGCAGCTTTCTGGACTTTGTTCCAGATATGTGGAGCAGAACAACTGAACGCTGCTTCTCCATGTTTAGTTCTGACTCTGGGAACAGAAAGTAGACCGGTCCCAGACGACCTAAGGGGTCGGGATGGTTCATGAGGTAGCAGCACATCAGAGATGTATTTTGGCTCTAAACCATTCAGTGCTTTATAAACCAGCAGCAGGATTTTAAAGTCAAGTCTTTGTTGGACAGGAAGCCAGTGCAAAGACCTCAGAACTGGAGTGATGTGATCCACTTTCTTGGTCTTAGTGAGGACTCGAGCTGCAGCGTTCTGAATCAGCTGCAGCTTTCTGACTGACTATGATTGACTTTTTACAGAGAGCTGTAAACACACCGTTACAGTAGTCGAGTCTACAGAGAAGCTAACGCAGAGAAGCTAACGCAGGAGAGATATAATCTCTTTTCTTAGTGCTGCAGCATTCTGGATCAACTGGAGAGATTTAAGAGACTTATTCAAGCAGCCTGCTAATAAAGAATCGCAGTAATCTAGTCTAGAAGTAACAAATCATGTTTCTGCATCTCTGATGATTTTGATGGTTGCTCTAATCTGTTAACTGGTGTGTTGATGGTTGCTCTGATCTGTGAACTGGTGTGTTGATGGTTTCTCTGATCTGTTAACTGGTGTGTTGATGGTTGCTCTGATCTGTTAACTGGTGTGCTGATGGTTTCTCTGATTTGTTAACTGGTGTGTTGATGGTTTCTCTGATCTGTTAACTGGTGTGTTGATGGTTGCTCTGATCTGTTAACTGGTGTGCTGATGGTTTCTCTGATCTGTTAACTAGTGTGCTGATGGTTTCTCTGATCTGTTAACTGGTGTGCTGATGGTTTCTCTGATCTGTTAACTGGTGTGTTGATGGTTTCTCTGATCTGTTAACTGGTGTGCTGATGGTTTCTCTGATCTGTTAACTGGTGTGTTGATGGTTTCTCTGATCTGTTAACTGGTGTGTTGATGGTTTCTCTGATTTGTTAACCTGGTGTTAAGGTGCTGATTGCTCAGGAAAAGATGGCCACCAACACGGTGTATGTGTTTGCCAAGAAGGACTCAAAGTACGCCTACACAGGAGAGTGTCGGTCCTGTTTGGAGAACTCGTCCCGTCCCACCAGCACCATCTGGGTCAGCATGATGGCCAGAGGAGGACAGGTGAGTCCTAGATACATTTAATGAACTCCATTGCTATCATCTTGATACACAACAAGAAGACAAGGGTGATTGATTATTTATTGCTTCTCACTCTCAGGGAGTGAAGAAGAGTGCCATCGGTCAGAGGATCGTGTCCACGCTGCCATACATCAGACAGGAAGTTCCCATCATCATCGTGTTTCGGGCGCTGGGCTTCGTGTCGGACAGAGACATCCTGGAACACATCATCTACGACTTTGACGACCCAGAGATGATGGAGATGGTCAGTCTGATTATCAGTTATTGATCAGGTCGTGATTGTTAGTTCATCATTAACAGACTCTACAGTTGGAGTCATTGGGTCGCATTCACCTATATCTTTAATTTATCTCATTTTCTTTTTGTTCTGAAGAAAAATTTACCACGTGTTCTTAAATCACAGAATTGTTCGTATAATTATGAATACCGTAGTAAGTTAAAGATGTGTCCCAGTTCATTCTAATTAACATAAGTAAACACTAATCCACATAGAAGGGCATGAGACAAATATTATAGATCATAAAAAATATCCTATATAATACAACTGTAGAATAGAAGAAAACTCTATAACCATGTGTGCTCTTGAGTCTGTGTAGATTCTGTTTTGGGGAAAACCGCGTAAGTTTACGGTCGGTGACATCACAGCCCATTGTAAGCCCACTGGGCTGTGATGTCATAAGTGATGTCACTGTGCCTCCAGGTGAAGCCGTCTCTGGACGAAGCGTTTGTGATCCAGGAGCAGAATGTGGCGTTAAACTTTATTGGTTCCAGAGGAGCGAAACCCGGAGTGACCAAAGAACGAAGAATCAAATATGCAAAAGAAGTTCTGCAGAAAGAGATGCTGCCGCACGTCGGAGTCAGCGACTTCTGTGAGACCAAGAAGGCCTACTTCTTAGGGTGAGTCCCACCTGTATAGGTGTCTTTTGAGACCAAGTCCGGGTCAGTATGTAGTATGTCTGTAGATTCAGAGGTTTCTGCCGGTTAAAGAGGAGTTTTTCTTGAATGTTGGGATCTCTGTATATTTTAGGTCTAGATCGGCTCTTCATGAAAAGTAACTCGACATAACTTCTGTAATGATTCAGCGCCATATAAATAAAAATGGGCTTGACTTGAATTGTGTATTACTGTGTGTAGTATGTGTGTATTACTACCTCTTCAGGTTAGGGTTAGTGTGTGTGTTAGTGTGTATTTATAGTGTGTATTACTACCTCTTCAGGTTAGGATTAGTGTGTATTTATAGTGTGTATTACTACCTCTTCAGGTTAGGGTTAGTATGTGTGTAT
>NW_022285038.1:3315-3728 GCF_004355925.1 Anarrhichthys ocellatus | reverse complement strand
GGTCCTCACAAAGATAGAAGCACGGGAGCTCACACACACAGTCATTAGAATAGAGCTGGGAAGCAGCAGTATCCGGCACATTTATCAGAACAGGGCCAGCTCCCAGCCTCATCTCCATATGTCTTGCTAGGTGCAGTGTGTGTGTGTGTGTGTGTGTGTGTGTGTGTGTGTGCGTGTGTGAGAGAGATTGCCAAAATTGGATTCTGTCTAGTTTTTTGTTTTGTATGAGCTCCAGTAAAGTTTTCCTCTTGCATCTCTCTCACACACACACACACACACACACACACACATACATACATCCCAACCTCCACTTGCACTCTGTGTCATGCACTCACTGTAGGAAGTACAGTTTCCATGCGACTATCAATCATTACATCCCTGTTCCCATTAGGAAGTGTGTGTGTGTGTGTGTG
>NW_022285038.1:2897-3215 GCF_004355925.1 Anarrhichthys ocellatus | reverse complement strand
GTGGAGGTTGGGATGTATGTATGTGTGTGTGTGTGTGTGTGTGTGTGCGTGTGTGAGAGAGATTGCCAAAATTGGATTCTGTCTAGTTTTTTGTTTTGTATGAGCTCCAGTAAAGTTTTCCTCTTGCATCTCTCTCACACACACACACACACACACACACACACACATACATACATCCCAACCTCCACTTGCACTCTGTGTCATGCACTCACTGTAGGAAGTACAGTTTCCATGCGACTATCAATCATTACATCCCTGTTCCCATTAGGAAGTGTGTGTGTGTGTGTGTGTGTGTGTGTGTGTGTGTGTGTGTGTGTG
>NW_022285038.1:0-2887 GCF_004355925.1 Anarrhichthys ocellatus | reverse complement strand
GTGTGTGTGTGTGTGTGTGTGTGTGTGTGTGTGTGTGTGTGTGTGTGGGGAACAAAGTCGTACTTTTGCCGCATGTCCTGGTTATTGAAGCTTTGTATAGAAAAAAAACATACTCGGATGGAGCAACACAGTGATTCAGTTCATGGTCACAAAGCAACATTAAGCTTCACCTTCACAAGAGAAGAGGATGAAAAACAGACGATGACTCTGGTAAACGTAACACTATCTGACACAAGCTTTGATGGAGTAACTGGAGTGTGAACTTCCCCAAACCAAAATACAGAGCACAACAGAGTGGCTATTGTTGCTCTAAACTCCACACGGGGCGGATGTCCCAGTCCTGAACAGCTAGTATATAATAAGTCATCTTTTCTTTACAGTACTTGAGTCGGCTTTATCCACTTCAGTCTGCTGGCGTTGCAGAGCGGTTCTCCTTTAGACGGGCTCTATACAGTGCAGCATTGGACTCCATGTGAGAATGAACAATACTTGTACTTGTGATTGAAAGCTTGGCAGACCTGCCACACCTAGTTATGTTTGCTAAGCTATAATTAAACAATAGTTGTTCAATTGTGCTGAAATGATTGCCTAAATAACTGGACGATCAATCACGGAAAATTGACACGTTTGACAATGAATGTGTTGTAAGTCAGCAATGAGTTGAAAAGATAAGTGGGTGATACAATAATCATGTAAACAATCATTATCCCTATCAAGTACTACTGCAAATACCACTACCGCTGCTATGATATCAAGCACACCACTGGATAGATGTATGAATGATTGATGGACAGATTGGTGGTTGGGTGGTATTGGAGGTTAGATCACACTTTTCCAACTGCCAAATGACATGCCGAGGATTGTGGGAATTCATCTCATTCCAGCGGCCTCTCTCACTCTCCTCTCTCCTCTCTCTCCTCTCTCACTCTCCTCTCTCACACTCTCCTCTCTCACTCTCCTCTCTCTCTGGATCCAAAGATAGATGGATCACAGCCTGTACTGGAACAGCTGTCACGCCACTGCCTCTCTCTCACTCTCTCTTTCGCACATAATGGTTTTATATATAGACACAAAGCAGATTACTCGTGATGTAACTTCCACTAAATGGCTGTTGAGAGGCCAGGATGTTGGACGAATGTCAAAAAGGTCAACAGCAACAAACATCAACACCAGGGCTGCCTGAGAGTTACTCACAGCCTCTTTGCAAAAGCTTTTTCATTCTTTTGAGCAGACTTGATTGAAATATGTAAACCGTCGACTCATGCTCCGCGGTATTTTGCTTCTGACAAGCATTGCATATGAAAAGCACTAATCATAAACTGTGAGCAAGACAGCAGCTACATCAGTGATATAGAAATACCTTTTGTACCCGCCTGTACCAGCCGTTCACAAAGACTTGGTCGCAACCCTCAGGAGATTTCACTTAGGCCGCCAAAAGACATTTTTTGAAATTGTAAACTTGGTGCCATAACCAGGAGTATTTTTTTAAATTGTCCTACTTTGTATCACCTCTGCACATAAGTTACTGGTTCTTAATCTTACGAAATATGACTTCGTCAATTTGTTATCGACGTGTTGAGATGGAACACGTTCGATCTGAAATGAAACCAGACGGAGACAGAATTATTCAAAGACCCGTCTTATCTGTCCGCACGTCTCCGAGCTGATTCTGCACTACTCTCCTCTCTACGAGGTTCGGACAAACGGCAGGCGGTCGATAATTCTACAGGGAGCTGCACTTTGTAAGCACATTTCATAGCTCATTAAAAAAACAATATAGTCACCTCCAAGGTTGACTGTGAGACCTCGGATGCTTTTCAGCTGCAGTGGATTTATCATTCCCCAACAACGCGGTGTGCTGAGGTGAATAAAACTACAGATTGAAGCGGTGTCTCTGTCAGATTTAACATCCGTATAAATGGTTATGTCATTATTGTACTTGACAATAGAATGGCCTCCACTCAAAATGCTTTCAGCCAGAAATTACATTTTAAAACAACAAAGGACTTTGCTGCTGAGCTTGTTGTTTTTTTTTGGGGGCCAAGTGGTGCGATAAATTAACTTTAAGCAGAGTGGCTCTGTGTTTGTTACCGTCGCGTCGGAGCAAGAAGGCCAGAGCCGGCTCAAGCCTTTCTCGGGTTTGCATGTTTTCCTCCCGCACCAAAAGACATGAATGTTTCAGTAGGTGTTTGAAGTTCTTCTGTCAGCGCTCCGGGGCTGGACTCGTCCCCAGGTGCTGAACTGTTGCTGCACACTGCTCCGAAAAGAGAGAGTTTAAATCTAGAGGATGCATTTCTGATGCTGTGACATTTTAGGAAATATGATCGCTTTCTTGGTGTTGGATAAAGAAACGATTCAATTTCATCTCGGAATGGGTCGAGGATGTGTTTAGCCTAGCTTAGCACGAGTAGGAACCTTCTAGTGAGGACCTTTATTGATATAATGCCTTCTTTAGCTCCTAACAAATGTTTACCTTCACCGCAACTTTAACTTAAACCTAAATGCATAACAACATTAATGCTAAAAAGCCTTTTGAGATAGTGAGGGCCACAAAACATGTCCTTGTTTTTAGTTTAGTCAAAACTCAGTTTGATCCTCAGAAAGAAAGTAGAAGTGTGCACACGCAAACACAGCTGTTGTGTCGCCTCCCCCCGTAGATTGTATCAGAGAGGTTTTACATATAGCCAGTAAAGTGTGTGTTTGTGCATGTGCCTGCCGGCCGGTTGGCTAACAGGAGGAACAAGACTGGCTGTTGATCGCAATCAAACACACAAACCACGCGCAGTGTACATGAAAGAGATCTATTTGATGACTAACTGTCTCTGGTTGAAAGACATTGCTGTGTGTGTGTGTGTGTGTGTGTGTGTGTGTGTGTGTGTGTGTGTGT
>NW_022285037.1:2375-3787 GCF_004355925.1 Anarrhichthys ocellatus | reverse complement strand
CACACACACACACACACACACACACACACAGAGTGTTGCTGCTGGCATCCCATACAACAGGTCTGACCCACATACGAAACATTCCTCCTCCTCCTCACACACCTTCCTCAGTAACGTATACGGTGCATTTGAAAGCATCGTCTGGTGGTGCGTTCAGGTGTCCCTCTGCTCTGTCAACAGTGGAACCTTCCATGCTCCCCCCTCCAGCAAACAGCAGAGTGGTTCGTCCCTCTCTTAAAGCACGATGGAGGCTCTGGAGGGAGCTCCGTCGCCTCCTCCCCCACTCGCCTTTCTTGCTGACTAAACAGTTTTGTCAGCTGGCTGCTGCTCTGCTGCCCAGGATTGGACCAGAGAAAGGGGGGAGACAGAGAGGGAGGGAGGGATGGAGAGCATGCAAATAACCGTGTACTTTATTCAGTTAAATCAACAAAGGTAGATTAAGATTTAACCGCAATCACAACCACGGTCACTACACTACTGTGTGTGTGTGTGTGTGTGTGTGTCTCATCTCATATCGTCTTATTGGCCCCCAGCGAGGCCCCCCCATCAGGTGTTAGGACCTCATTCATGGTTCCATGTGTTCACCTGCTGCTGGTTTCTCTTAAAGGGACAGTACGCTCTGTGACGGGGACACCGGGGTGATAGTTATAGAAACAAACATCAGAATGTCTGAAGCGTACATGAATCAGCTCAGAGTACTCGGCTAACAGCTACACACATTTATGTAGTTTTATGTCTGTTGGGAGTAAAAAAACTCAATTCCAAGAAGTTATTGTTTTTATAATACAGACTTCTTTGTTTCCCTTGAACAACATTGGGAATTAAACAACAACAAACGAAATAAACAACAACACAAAGAGAATGACGCAACATCAACGTCCCTCGTTAAAGATGCTTGTGATGTCGGAGAGGAGGAGCCTTCTGATTGGCTGCTTTCTAACACCTTTGAGCATCCTGATGCTGCAGCAGTTAGCTTTAAAGCTAACGCGCTAATTCTTATTTTATGAGTTTATCAGATTATCCGCCTCGTTAGCGTCTTCTAGTTCCTTCAAAATAAAACGCACACATCAAGGAGTTATAGTTCTAAAAACAGATTGTGTGTTTTTGTGGAACGTTTCCTAATAAACGGGATTACAGACGAACACGGTCGACGTGTGTGTGTGTGTGTGTGTGTGTGTGTGTGTGTGTGTGTGTGTGTGTGTGTGTCGTTGTTGTTAAGTAGCTGACGGAGGCAACAGACCCAGTCTGAATAATCCCTGTTAATCTGTTAGCAGGGCTGTAATCTGACACACACACACAGCCCCTCCCTCCTCTGAAAAGGGACCATTGTTTGTTCTGCAAACACGGGACACACCTCGTTGCCGTGGCTCCTGCAGCCCCACCATGCCCCCCCCCCCCCCCCCCCAACACAG
>NW_022285037.1:800-2275 GCF_004355925.1 Anarrhichthys ocellatus | reverse complement strand
TTTTGTTCTCTCCTTGCCTTGTTTCCTCCTTTTTTCATCTCCTCTCCTTGTTTCCTGTCTTTGTTTCATCTCCTTGTCTCCTATCCTCCTTATTTCCTCTCTTCTCACTGTCTCCTTGTCTTCTCTCCTTGTTTCCTGTTTGTCTCATCTCCTCTCCTTGTTTCCTCTCGTCTCCTTGTTTCCTCTCGTCTCCTTGTTTCCTCTCCTCTCCTTGTTTCCTCTCCTCTCCTTGTTTCCTCTCCGCTCCTTGTCACCTCTCCTTATATCCTCTCCTCTCCTCATGACCTCTTCTTGTCTCCTCCCCGCTCATTGTTTCCTCTCCTTGTTTCCTGTCTTTGTTTCATCTTCTTGTCTCCTCTTCTCCCCATTTCCTGTCCTCTCCTTGTCTCCTTGTCTCCTCTCCTTCAGATGCCTCTCAGACATAAACTCAAAGAATAAATAAATAAATGTTCCTCTGATCTTCATCATGAACTCACATGATGATCAATGATCACATGATGATCACATGATCAATGCTCACATGATGATCGATGATGAATCTGTTAGCAGGGCTGTAATCACATACACACACACACGCTCGCTGACATCACCTCTTACACACACATAACACCGTCACACACTCTTCAGTGTGAAACTTTATTGACAAACAGCCTCAGTGACGGTCACATCTTTAACATGAATGTTAGTAAATTATTCATCTTGAGTCTCAATAAATAATAAATACACAACAATACACAACAAGAATAAAGAGTCTATTTAACAGGCAGCGGGTAGAGGATGCTGTCTGCGTTGCATCATGGGAAATGTAGTGTCCAGTGCTCTCCAGCGCATCTCGGTCACGACTGCTTTAAATAATAGTTTTTATTATTAATTAATTCTTCTTCAGGTTCCTTTAAAAATGAAATGTGTATCCTCCGACCAAATTATAGCAATAAAATCATTTTATGTAATTTATTTCATGATTAATTTGTTTGGTTGTTTATGGTTTAAATAGTGTAACGTGTGGTTGTGTTGCAGCAGGACGAAGCTTAATCACTACAATACTCCTTATTTAGACATTTAATATGATGCATCTGACCAAATATAAGTCAAACTACTGAAGATATGCAGCAGTTAATTAAACTAAACTGAAAAAATATGAATACAATAGATTCATATTTAAATATGAAGATATAAAACTGAAAATATGATCAGATTTTCTGTTATTTTTCTGCTTAATTGTTCCCTGACAGTCGTCAGTCAGCGAGTCCACTCAGAATAATCTCTAAGCAGGCAGGAAGTGTGCTGGTTCTTTCAGTATAAAAGCGGTTGTTTTAACACCTCACGTCTTTATCTCCTTCATCCTCTCAGCAGTGAAACAAAGAAACATCAAACGCTGTAGAAGCATTCGTTTAAGAACTAAACCGCTGCTGCTGATGTTTTCTAAAGGTGTGTGTGTGTGTGTGTGTGTGTGTGTGTGTGTGTGTGTGTGTGTG
>NW_022285037.1:0-790 GCF_004355925.1 Anarrhichthys ocellatus | reverse complement strand
TGTGTGTGTGTGTGTGTGTGTGTGTGTGTGTGTGTGTGTGTGTGTGTCCACAGACTCCATTCAGGTTTTAGTCGAAAATACAAGAACCCTTCCCCATGGGAAAGTGCTCTCTGGTGGGACACACACACTCACACACACCTATGCATAAACACACAAAGGTGTGTGTGTGTTGCCCCGGAGGCAGAGACACAGAGAGTCTTTTACTCAACTGAAACCTGGTCCTCCTCAGCACCACACCCTGCACACACACTGCACACACACTGCACACACACACACAGTTTTTTTTGTCATGGCGTCTTCTGTCTGTTTCTCATCAATCTGCATCTTTACTTTTCTTCACCATATCTCCTCTCCTCCTTATCTCCTCTTTCTTGTTTCCTCTAATCTTATATCTTTCCTTGTCTCCTTTCCTCTCTTTGCCAAATTGCTCTTTACTCAGTTTTAGTACCTCCTCCTGCTCCTCCTCCTGCTCCTCCTCCTCTACTCCTCTAACATGGAGGACCCAGTCTGCACAGATTAGACCTGAAACACGTGTCAAACAGGCATTGTGGGTAATGTAGTGTACAGCTGTAGTTTTTTGTTTCTTTCTTCACACTGGTGTTCAAATCTTTAAGACTTTTCCTTTTCATTCAGAAAAAAAAATAATGAAAAAACATCCAATCTGAGCTGTTTACTCCTTTTGACCTTTCAAAATAAAAGCATGTAGGAGGCTGAATTTAGCTACTTTTGAACTTTTCTTCTTAAACTAACATCCTCATCACCTGAGGGAGGGGGGGAGATGGGGGGGGGG
>NW_022285036.1:0-3787 GCF_004355925.1 Anarrhichthys ocellatus | reverse complement strand
CCCCCAGAACTACTGGCAAACTCTGAGAATCCCTCTGTGAAATCAGCAGTGGGATATGCCGCACTGTGTAAAGTCGTTCATGCCAAATTTGTCCTTAGCAAGCACATTGACTCACAGGCGCCGCCGATCATTTGAGCCCCCTGTTGTCGCAACCACACCTTCACAGTGGTGAAAGAACTAACTCTAATCTTTAAGTGAGACTAAACATCTCAAAGGAGCAGTGGAACTGTTTCGTTTTCCTTTGCTTTTCCTGCTGCTTCACCTTGTGTGTCACTTTTCCCTGCTTCGCTGCCTTGAACCGCCCCTTAGGTTGCCTCTCCCGGTATCTGGGATGGTAGACAACTCGCTGTTCGTCCTGCTCTGGCAAGCGATTCCAGAGCAGGATGAGTCTGTCTACCCAACTGTCAGTAAGCCCCTGAAGGTTTCTTCCTTCCACCAGGGCCTGGGCCAGCTTCAGGACGTGCTGGTACCCAGGCTGGTCATCAGGACCCTGCATATTCTCCTGAGAAGAAACAAGAAAGGAAGAGGAGGAGAAATGGAGTCAGTAAGCACAGAGCGATAAGCTGTGAAATATTCTATCGTCACTGTTATCATCATCGTTATCAGTATCGGTAGCGAAAATACCTCAGAGTATGGGGAGGGCTGCTCGGGAACAGGGTCCTGGACCTCAGGGACCTCAGACGGTGCGTCAGCTGGATCACCTGACCTACTGCTGTGTTGGTAGATGGGGCTCAAAGATGGTGCAGGCTCTGCATGGTCTCAAATTGACAGTCCCCGAAGCCAACAAGCGCCTGTCCCTCCTGACCGGGCTGGAGGGACTTCACCCACGCCTCCTCAAACGCCCGATGGAACCTGACTGCCTCCGCAAAGTCAGGGTACGCCAAGGAGTAGCGGGTGAAGGCATCCTGCAAGGTCACAAAGAGAGGTTAAAACAGTCATCACTTTTTGTACACTTTCAGTACAATTGTACAAACTTGTACTGAGGAACTCCATCTTGTTGGCCATCAGAGGGGACTGAGACCCTGTCCTATCTCGTTTCTTCTGGTGGGAGGCAACCAGATTCACGCAGTATCCCACGTCGTCCTCCAAGACCCAGTGGAAGATCTTGCCCTGATAACAACCGAACTGCATCTTCCACCAGCTCAGGATGAGGGTGGCGTTGGTGGTGTCTCCACCCTTGGAGGTGATGTGGGTCCATGAATCTGCAGCCACCTGCTCTGGCTTCTTCGCCCTGTAAAAAGCTTGGCACCCGGCTAACTGCCGAGGGTCAAGGGCTTGGGCTTGTGGAGAGGCCTTCTGCCGGAGGGTCCCATTTGGGGCCTTCTTGAATGTAGGATGTTCCATCTAAACATAAAGATAAACATCAGCAGAATACTGCAGTAAATACTTCAAGATCATAAGAAAGAAAAAGAAATGACATGACTTACATTCATCGTTTTGAATGCAGTTGGCCCCTGTTAGATTTCCGGCCATCTGAGTCATTTCCTCCAGTGAGAGTATACTGTTGCTAAGTTTTGTTATCCCCCGCATCTCCATCAGGTATTATGGTATTATGGTCACTGTTAAAGGATTATTGAGTTAAAAATTCTAGGCAATCAAAACATACATCGAGCAAATGAAAGAGTGCACCAAGTATAACTAAGGCAAGCAAAATTGAACAGCTGTGTTATAGAGAAGTACACTAAGGGAGTGTCTTTTGCAGCCATTGGAAAGTTGGTTTAATACTGTCTCGTGGGTTGTTGTGGCTGAGTGGTGAAGGTGATGGACTAGAAATCCATCGGGGTATAGAAAGATCGTAGAAAAGTATGAAAGCATAAAAGTATAGCTATTATAACCTGTAACCCTTTTGATTTCAAAGTATAACCAGCACAACATATAGCATGTTTACACTTTTTATAACCATCATAATGTGAATTGTTTTATTTTATGATAGCTGTAATTTAACATATAAACTGTTTAGAGTTAGACACTTTGTTTAAAATAGTCACTTGAGCCTTACAATGCTTCTGGTTCTAGCACGATCAAACCAGTTACCACCAGTTACATTCTGTGTCAGCTCTAGAGAGAGGAGGACTCATGTGTGTGACACATGAAATGAAGGAGATGCCAGCCTTAGATCAGCATAAAAAGCCCCAACTAGAGAATGGGATAGACTTCTTACCCCCTCAGAGATGGCCAAAATATTACCCTTTTAGTTACCCAAAATAAGACCCCTTTTCTGTCTTACCCACTTAGAGGAGGACAGAAGACCCTTTTGCTATCAGAGGATAGCATAAAAAGGAAAGATAGACCCCCATAAAAGTAGGAATGTCAGAGAGCTGACTGAAGAATACCTCATTACAAAATCAGTGAAGGCTGACAAAGAGGAATGCTAGAATTAGTTTGTGTAGCCACTGTAACGGTTTCATTGAATTGAAATTGTTGTATGTGAATATGCGATAAGATGTGATGACTGAAACATGCAGAGGAGCTTAAGGTAAGTTCATTGGGTGAAGACTTGGCAGTGTTAGTCATAAATGGTGAGACTGTTCACAATAGGCAATAGTAAAGTATAGATGATGTACATAACTATTACATACAGGGTGTTAGAGTTACATCCCATTGAGAGTGCCTAGGGCATTAGCCGTAAAAGACTTTCAAGAAGACAATTAATTCCGAAATCCTAACTGTTTAGCTACGGGGTGAGATAAAAGGCCGAAGGTATTGTTCTGAGACCTCAAGGAGGAACGCATATCCTCGCAGGTGGGACAGCCGACGGAGTAACCACCGTGTTAGTTGCGAAATACTTCCCCGCCTAGAAACGGGGCAGGAGCCGCTCACGCTACAGGGGTCTCCCTCGTGCAGGTTCAAACCCTGCCACCAACAAAAGACACTTTTCCACTTGGTGGCCTCACCATAGAACCTCCATGCCGAGACATTTCTGGTTCAGTTTATAAAAATGAGCAGCCTCTGAGTTGATGCTTTGACACAAATTCCTGATTAAGAAGACACTTCCTTGTGTATGTTGTCACATTGTAAATCTCAACTTCCTGGACAATATTGTATAATATCACAGGTAGATGAAGTGAGCCATCCCCTCCAATGCAGTCCCATTCAGTTTGTAAATGCAGGGCTCTTTTCAGTCTCAATGCCCAGGTATATTGTCGACTTTGCTGTGACCACCAATGGTGGTACAGTGCTGAGCAGAGCTACCTTCCAAACAGTTGGCCCCTGTTAGATTTCCGGCCATCTGAGTCCTTTTCTTCCAGTGAGAGTATACTGTTGCTATGTTTTGTTGTCAGATAGCAAGCATATGGCAGCAAATGTCCAACATTTCCACTGTGACTGGTTGTATAGAGTTTCTGAAATTCACAGTTGCATTTCACAGTACTATACAAGTGCATTTACAAATCTACATCCATCGTTTTTTGTCATATTTCGTCTTTTATTTAGGCATCTCGAAGAAAGAAAGACTATTTGTGAAGATTTGTGGGGGATGTAGCTCAGTGGTAGAGCGCGTGCTTTGCATATATGAGGCCCGGGGGTTCAATCCCCTGTATCTCCATCAGGTATTATGGTCACTGTTGAAGGACAGTAAGTGCTACTTCTTGAACATGACAAATACTACAGACTACAACTGAAGATAGATGTCAATGAAATCACATTCAGATATCCTCAAACTGAGACACTGATGATTCTTTCGTTCATAAGTGCTTCTCTTTGGGGTTGTCTTGGTTGTGTGTTCTTCAACAGACATATCAAGGGACAAATGCAGAGACATTAGATTTCCGCCATTTTAAAATGACTA
>NW_022285035.1:0-3787 GCF_004355925.1 Anarrhichthys ocellatus | reverse complement strand
GCCCCCTGGTGGACACTAGAGAGAATGCAGCTTTAACACTTGAAGCACTGACTTCACTTAAAGAACCGGAGGTTGAATCACATGTTTGCCATTAAACCAAATCAAATCGCACTCACGTGCACTAAAAGACATGCTCACGTGCACTAAAAGACACGCTCACGTGCACTAACAGGCAGAGAAGAGGGAGAGAGACTTCAGGTAGACTTCACTCTAGATCTGTACACAGATGATAGTTATTGATGAGATATTATTGATCTGATGTTGTGTATTGCTCCTTTAATAACTGGACCTCATGCTGGTTATTGATCCAATACAGACCAGAATGGTTTAAATACAGAGTTCTCCTAAACCTCCATATGAGATAGTTATGATGCAATATTCTTATTGAAGTAGTTTAGTCCGGTTGCTGCAAACTAATAAAGCGTTATGATATGACGTATTATAATAGGAGAGCTTCTGGTAGATCTGTTCCCTTTAGTGAACCTTCAGTAGTTTTAAGGATGTTTAAATCATCTTATTCAACACATTGTGAAGCTGAATAAAGTTCATATGAGTGAAATATTCAAACACACAATAAACATGTCTTATTACTTCAGACTCGTTGTTGGTGTGCATCATGTGTTGCATGTTTATTGGATGTTTATTCAGCAGCCTGAGTGTTTACAGGACTATAACACATAAGAAAGAGGAGGTTCGGGTCTACCTTGGTCCCGATCTGGTTCCCGCACTGTCCGGCCTGGATGTGAACTATCTCTCTCATCTTTGCTGCTTCTGTCGCTCTTCCTCTCTCTGCTGCTGCTCTGAGGTTTCTGTCGGTCCTCGTGCTGCTGGATGAGCGTCTGTTGAACGGGAGCGCGCGGCCGGCTTCACCTCCTCCTCCTCTGACGCGCGTTCATGAGACCACGCCCAGAGGGGGGGCAGTTCGTCCCACTCAGCATAAAATATTTCTGTTGTTTTATTTGTCCCACAGAAATACTTCTGATTCTTCACACTCACGCTGTTATGAAAGAATATTTTATTTTATACTTTTGAGACGTTACTTCCATGTTTTGATTTGTTTTTACTCTGGTGTGAATATTTTAAATGTATTAACATTGATATTTATTTATTTCTAAACTACATTGCATTTGTTTGTTCCTAAATTAATCAAAATGTTTCTGCTGACTCGCCGTCAAAATCCACCGGATCTCTTGACGCCGGCTGCTGTTTCCGTCGGACTTCAGACGCAGACCGACCCAATACACGCGGTGCGCTTTAAAAACACTCCGCCTGAAGCTGATCAAGTCACGTGTCACGCCCTTTCTCAATATGCGTACTTCTCTGTGGCCAAATCCCAATCTCCCCTTACGGACTCACGGACTTTGAGGCGCGCTCCCGCGAAGTCCGTGAGGGTTTAGTTCTGTCCCGCTGTCACATCGAGTGTTTGAGTCTCTCGCAGACATGTTGAGCCCTTTATGAACCCTTTCCGTAAGGCAGCATGGTATGCTGACTTAGCCTAAGGGAATTACCCACAAGTCATTGCAATGTGACGTTAAACACGGGGTAACCAGTGGACGCATGGAGACGTAAACAAAGAGGACGGATCACGTGTTCAGCCTGTCATATTAAATGTACTCAGAAACATTAAGGGTTAAACATGGAACAACAAATAAACATGAAATCAGAAGATATTTATTTATTTATTCATCAAATATTTGATTTTGTCATTGAAGCTGATTTGACAAAAGATAGATGATATGAAGTTACCTCTCACCTAGTGAGGAAAGAGCCTGAAGACGTTCACATCAGGGAGTACAAAGTACACAATAAATACACACATTATACATCATATTTATTGTTTTCATGGTAACGTGATATATGTTGCAGCAAAGTGCTGTCCCGTTCATATTCACACCATCTCAAGCCACGTCCACGTCGTTCGATGAAACCTCAAGCTTTTAGTAACTTTTATTCACTAAGGTCTTTTGATTGATCAGACCAAATTCTAAGTTGATCTGATTAATTCCCTAGGAGGAGTTAGTTAAAGTACAGCACCTGGAAATGGCAAAAACGACACTAGAAATTCATACAAAATTCAAAATGGCTGACTTCCGGTTGGGTTTAGAGCTTGGCCCCAAGAGACATGTGCCTACCAAATTTTGTAAATCTATGTGAAGCGTACTGCGAATTTCGTCGAAATTTAGTAGGGGGTGCTATGGAGCCGAATTGCCACTCTGAACCAATAAAATCATATTCTACAACTACATTTTGGGCTTTAAATGTGTGCCAAGTTTGTTTATGTTTCGAGCATTTTTAGCCTCTCAAAAGTACCTTTGTTTTTCGCAACTGCGTTCGACGGAACATCAAAAGCTTCATGAACTGGCATTATGAACTTATATTTGTGTGGAAGTAATTTGATGTTCTGATTTACCTCCTAAGAGAAACAAGCCAAAGTATAAAGACTTTAACTTCCTGTTACCAGTAGGTGGTGCTATGACTATGATTCAAAATTGGCCTGCAGATGTCTTCAGGCCTGGAGTCTAATCAAACGTGCAATCTGGTAAAGATCTGATGATGTTGAGTTACATCAGTTTATTCGTTCATGGCGAAGGATCGAAATTCGCCGAGCCGCCACGTCGCCGCCCTTCAACAACTTCTTACAATTTTCACAATGAAGCATTATCAAGGTGTTAAGGCTGTTCTGGCAACATTTGAGAGGATCTGATTAATCTGTGAGGAGCAGGATGTAAAAGGACGCAACCTATAACTTATAACTGTCATAGGTATCACAATTACTATGATTCTAAATTGTCATATAGATGTGTTCCGGGTCAGCATGTTATGACATGTGAGAAATTTGGAGCAGATTAGACAATGTACGGCCGAGTTACAACAACTTCCTCTTTAATGGTGAATGGTGTTTTTTTTGACGCCACGCCACGCACACATGGATCGATAACTTTTTGGTCTTTGAGAACTTTTCACTGCCAAGGTCTCAAGAACATACTGACCAAATCTGAAGTTGATCGGGTTAAATCTCTTGGAGGAGTTCGTTAAAGTATGACGCCTTGAAATGGTCAAACATCATGAAATTCAAAATGGCCAACTTCATGTTTGGTTTAGTGCATACTTCCAAGAGGATTTGTTTTTGTACGTCCCATCATGTTACACATACCTACCAAATTTCATACAGCTAGGTGAAACCCAATGTTGGGGCTACTCGATAGGGGGCGCTATCGAGCCAATATTGCAGACCGCAGCTGAACACCCCAATCAGACTGCAATTTTCACCACGACTGCCTTGCGTGCCAAATTTCAAAAGCTTACCAGTATCCCAAGGACCTCCTTTTTGCAATGAAATACGTACGATAATAATAGTAAACATTAGAATAACAGTAGGTCGTCCACTCCGACTATGTCGGTGCTCGGGCCCTAATAATGAGCTGTTTACGTTACCTCTAAGCAGCTGATGTTCAACTGTGTTGTTCCTCAGTCTGGAACAGAAACCTTTACACACAAAGCTCTTATAGATTCATGTTCACGATTTAAACATAAAGATAATGCAGCAACATTTTGACCAAAACTCATTTTAATTCAACGTGTTCAAGCCGAGAGACGCTCATAAACACATCATCATACAAAGAGGATCTGTGTGAGCTCACAAACACACCCACACACTTCTACAGGAACTCACCTGATTTCCTGTAAATGAAGAGGGGCGGAGCTACAGTGATCATGTGATCCAGGTACATGAGAACAGGAAGGGAACCCTGATGTGTTCATCAGAAAGTTCAGACTCCATTTTGAG
>NW_022285034.1:0-3789 GCF_004355925.1 Anarrhichthys ocellatus | reverse complement strand
AGAAGGAGAAGGTGTAATAGTGTAAGTGAGGATGCTGCTTCCAATCTGCTGCTAGCCGTGACTTAAATGTATTTAAGGAAGGACTGTCGACTGTGTCCTGCCTTAAGGTATTCCATGCCATGCTGATTCTGGCTGTGAAAAAATTTGCCCTGATGCCAGTTTGATGTTGTATTTGTAGTTTCTGACTGTGGCCTCGGGTTGTAGTTGATAGTGATGGCCGTATCATGGAATTTCCGCAAGTGGAGCAGGGTCTGTTGCATTTAACGCTGCCGTAGCCCTGTAGGATTTTAAAGCACTGGATTATGTATGTTCGTTTTCGGCGGTATTCCAGTGTGGGTAGGCCTAGGTGTACCAGTCGCTCTGGGTAGGATTTCTCGGAAGTGCCTTGCACCAGTCTCGTGGCCCGGCGCTGGACTTGTTCAATTGCATCCTTCTCCCGTTTGAATTTAGGTGACCATATGGCCAGATGAGGGCGGACGAGTCCCTTGTAGAGGTGTAAAAATGATGTCTTGTCCATTGCTTTGAAGGTGTGTTTGATAGCACCCAGTGTGCGGTTGGCCTTGCTCACTTGAGTTTGAATGCAAGCTCAGTTTATGGTCAATCACTACACCAAGATCTTTCTCTGCTTCTGTTGATTCGAGGGTATGTGTAACTCCGTCTGCACTGATCATTGTGTAGGTCAGAATGGGGTTGTTGTGTCCGAGGTGTAAGACTTTGCATTTCTCGGGGTGGAAGCGCATTTGCATCAGAACTGACCAGGCCTGGAGTTGATCTAGATCAGTTTGAAGACTTGTGTGTTGAGGTTTGTGGGCGTCCAATATGGCTTGGTAGATTTTTGTATCGTCGGGGAACATGGATATGAAGTTGCTGAGGAGACTGGGAATGTCATTGACAAAGAGGATGAACAGTAGCGGGCCCAGGACGGAACCCTGTGGGACACCGCTAGTTCCTTCAGTCCAGTTTGAGAGCTTCCCGTTAACTGTTACTTGCTGTCTTCTCTTTGTCAGAAAGTTCCTGATCCACAGCAGAATATTATCTTGGATGCCGAAGGAGGAAAGCCGTGTAAGGAGGCGTTTGTGAAAGACTGTGTCGAAGGCCTTTGCATAGTCTAGGAATATGACATCTACGGGTAAACTGTGGCTTTGTGCCTCCGTCCACATGTCAAGTGCCTCTAGGAGATTAGTCACTGTTGATTTCCCCGACGTAAATCCATGTAGCTGGTCGCATTGGAGGTTGTTGTTTTTCAGGTGTTCTACTACTGCCTCTGACATAATACACTCCAGGACCTTGCATACCACCGATGTCAGCGAGATGGGTCTATAGTTGGCTGGGTTGGATTTGTCGCCATTCTTGTAGATTGGTGTCACTGTGGCTGATTTCCATTGTTGTGGTACCTCGCCGCTTGATAGGCTAGTAATAAATATAATGCTTAGTGGGAGAGCTATGGTATCTGCCAGCTCGTTCAGGACCCGGGGATGGATCTGGTCTGGGCCTGCTGATTTGTCAGTTCGAAGTGAGCGCAGCTTCTTCAGAACCAATTCCTGTGTGATGAAAAGATTAAGCTCGGGAGTGTAGTAGTTTCGGGTCAGGTTGAGGAATGGCGGTCATATCCTCGAATGTGAATGTATTTGCATACTGCTGATTCAGGATTTCGGCCTTGCCCATGTCGTCGCTAATGAATTGTCCATCTGTATTGCAGAGGTCTGCAATATTGACCCTGGTGGCAATCCTGCTGTTGATGTAGCTCCAAAAAGCTTTGTTGTAAGTCTTTTCTGGCCTTTCTAGTGGCATGGGTGGCGTCGTTCCGTGCTCGAATGTATTCTTGGTAGTGTTGACCGTCTTTCGTGTTTAAGTAACGTATCCATGCATGGTATTTCCTTCTGGCTTTTCGAAGTGCATTGTAGTTCATCCATGGAGGTTTTGTCTTAGTTATATTAAGGTTAGTTGTTCTAGATGGGGCATGCCTCGCAATTGTTTCCATTAGTACTTGCTCCAGGATGTTTGTTGCTTCCTTGGCCAATTTTCCTCCTAGCATACAACTCCGATCCAGTTCCTTCCTCATTTCGTCGTAGTTCACTTTGTTCTAATTGTAGCTAGTTTTGAGAATGGATGGGGGACGGGTGCCGAAGATGAATATAAGCGAGATTCCAATGTAATCGCTGGCTCCTAGTGGGTCGAGGAGGGACAATTGCTCCACCATTTCGAATTCATTTGTAAAGATCAGGTCGTCTCGTGTGGGGGTGTGTCCATTTCTGAATCTGGTTGGTTCTGTGATGTGTTGTAGCAGGCAGGTGTCTCTTATGCATTCCACAAACTTCAAGTATGGGCTGTCGGGACTTGTGTTCGGTGTGACTGTGGGTTCTGGTGTCCATATGATGGCCGGGTGATTGAAGTCACCTGCTATGAGCTTGTGTGTGAAGCCACTATTAGCGGCCCACACCCACACTAACGTTTTGTACAGAGCTTCGTCGAGGGGCAAAGCCACTGTTGAAGAACCACTTCTGTAGACGCAACCCATCAGGAATTTGTTGGTCCCTACTAGTGCTATACCGTTTTTAATGTCCCGTATGATATCAATTTTTCACACACCGAAACAACTGCTGTCACTCTTCAACAGGCAGCTAAATATATTGTTCGCCGCTAAGGGCACTGCGTTCGGAGCTAGTTGTCTTGAGTGTATTGAGAGGGACCTCCAATCATGGTTATAACTTTATAACAACAATTAATAACCACAACTAACGCTCTTTAACAGGACAAAACACCACGACACAACAGTTTGTGACACATAAACAATTTGTAACACTAATAATTGTACATTTATAAAATTACACCGCCGAACTGCATGCTGGGTACAGCTAGCCAGCTAATGTTAGGGCCATAACTTTTGGACACAGGGAGAAATCCCCCCCCCCCTTGCAGCCATGTGCTCTCAATCGCCTCCAAAACACAACAGCCAGTTTAAGTAAAAATCAAATGGATTTATTATCCAAGAAGCATAAAAACAGATACAAACTGAATCACACTACTAATAACAAAACAAACTTGTATATAAAATGAAAGTGAGGCCCCGTCCGGGCCACACGACAGACAGTGTCCGCCCCATGGTCAGGAGAAGGTCTGAATCTCTCCTGGATTCACATCTCCTTTTTCCCACAAAGTCTCTGAAAAATCTCACATTACATATCGATCAGCTCAATGATTGGCTGAAACCCAACAAGCCCCCCCCCCCCACACAAATCGCTGGTGAACAGATCGTAACCTGGGAGTGCCATAGTTGGCATGTCTGGTATTAGTCCTACCTTAGGCTTGATTTCTGCTAGGGCCAGTAGGTCATAGTCATGGAGTTTGTTAAGTGCTACAATGCTCTCGTATTTACTCATGATTGAGTTGTCAATGTTAGCATAGTAAATTTTTAAGTTATGGGATGTGCGGTCCCGTTGACTGTTGTGTGCGGTTCTGCCTGGTCCCTGGTTACTTCGATGATTTCTCCCCTTTTGATGATCCATCTCTTTTCTGGGTTGGCTGTCCTTATTTTCATACCAAAATACTTCTTAGACATTTATTTATTTATTTATTTATAATAATAAAAAAAAAATGTATTATTCTTCGGTAATATTGTGGATTTGCCCAGTTTTTTTTTCCGGATTAAACAGCAACGTATGGGCAACACTATCATATAAATCACTTTTTACACACTCCAAACACAACTATAGACTACTAATATAAGCACCTAGAAAATGTGGCATAAAAGCATGAAATCCTGGGCATAAATCGCCGTTATGTGTACGG
>NW_022285033.1:0-3789 GCF_004355925.1 Anarrhichthys ocellatus | reverse complement strand
ACCTCACGACTGTTGCTGATCCACTTGGTGAGATTGAAACCTCCCAACTTGCAGATAGCTGTGAGGTTCTTGACCATTAGAGTAGCATCTTCTTTAGAAGGCAAACTTTTCAAAAGATCATCCACATAAAAACTTCTTGTGACCGTGTCAATTACTTCTGCTGGAAATCTGTTTTGATTATCACCAGCAATTTTCCTTAGAGCATAACATGCACAACTCGGAGAAGATACTGCCCCAAATAAATGGACAGTCATACGGTACTGTACAAGTTCTTGCTCCAGGTTCCCTTCTGGCCACCACAAAAACCTCAAGAAGTCTGAATGTTCTTCTGCTACCTTTACCTAATGGAACATTGCTTGCACATCAGCCATGATTGCTACCGGTTCCTGCCTGAACCGTGACAAAACTCCTAACAAAGAGCTTGTCAGGTTTGGTCCTTGCAGAAGCTTACTGTTCAGTGAGACTCCTTTAAATTCTGCTCCACAATCAAACAACATGTAAGCTTCTTTTCTGTGGATGGTATACACCATGGTGAGGGAGATACCAAGTTTTTCCATCAGTGTGTTCCAACTGATGCTCTGGCACTTTTTCAGCATATCCTTTGCCAATGACATCTGTAAGGAAGTTTGAATATTCTTTGTGGTAACTTTGATCCTTCAGAAGTCTCCTTTTGAGTGAACTGACACGCTGTTTAGCAACAGAAAAGTTGTTTGGCATGTTTACATGGGGTGTCTTGAAAGGCAACTTAATATTGTACTGGCCATCTTTAAGTTGTACTGAACCTTTCATTATTTCCATGAACTTTCTTTCTTCTATTGACATCTCCTCTTTGTCATTAGACATTTTCACTGAAATCTTGATTGTACTGTCTTATCAACAGTTCTTCCAATTTGTCAACACCAATCCGATTAACAGTAACAGCAGGGTAGCCACTCTCACACTGCTTTGCATTGCGGCTGTTGATCACTTCCCACGGTTCCATTAACTTTAAGATGTTTGTGCCAATCAACAAATCCACATCAGCGTTAATACGGGGAATATGTACGTCTTTCAGGTATGTCCACTTAGACATCTCTTCTTCAGGAATGATATTGTTTGTCGACACAGGCATTTCCTTCTGAGTGAACATACTAGGAAGCTCAAACTGCTTGTCAGCAAATTCAGAGATTTCCAAACCTTTGACAATACAACTTGGAACAGTAGTACTGTGACCCATTGTACGTAGATTAATCTTCGTTTTTCTTCCTTTGATGTTCAGCCTTTCCATTAGACTTTCAGAACAGAAAGTGTCAGTACTTCCTGGATCCAGAAATGCATAAGTTTGTACGATTTTGTTTCCCTTTGTACACTTAACATTGACAGGTAAGATTGAAAGGATGCCGTTACTGCCCCCGGCCCCTGTATGACCACAAGTAGAGACAGCCGTGCCACTCACCGACAGTTCCTTTGGCTGATCTTCACCTTTGCTTCTTTCCTTTTTCTCAATGTGAAGAATGCTGGGATGACTTTGGTTGCAAACTTTGCAAGATATGCATTTATTTATCTCTTTCAGAAAGTCCAATTTTTCCCGATGTGTTCTTTTTTGCAATTGTGGACAATGCTCCAATGCATGTCCGTGCATACAATACAAACAGAAAACAACATTTGAAATTGTAGGTGACATACTTTGTGTTTGAGTCTGAATGCTTTTCTTGATTGCATTCACAGCTGGTTCAGTAGACATAAGGACAGTGGTTGCAAAGCTGTTTCTTTTGAACTGCGACTTTTGCTCTAACTTGGCCTTGTTGCCTCCTTTATTTACACCACCTTGAGTGTCTTAAATGTTGCCAAAGATTGGATCCGAAACAATCTTGACTTGGTACTCGATGAACTTGATTATGTCTTTAAAGCCAGATCTGCGACCTTCGGTTTCAGAGATGTGACACGCATTCACTCTCCATTTCTCTCTGAGTTTGTAAGGAAGTTTCTGCATTATTGTTTTCATGTTTGCAGGCATATTGAGTTCATCTAAATATTGCAATTCCTTCATAGCGTTGCAACACTCTCGTAAACACAATACATATGCCTGTAGCCCTCATCTTCTGCCTTAACAGCAGGCCATCCAATGATTTTATCCACATAGGCAGCTGTGACCTTTATTTCATTTCCAAAATGTTTTCCAAGAAGGTCTTTGGCCACAGCATAGCCTGTCTCTGGAGCCATGTGCTGGCAGCTACGCACCAGATCTCTAGGCTGCCCCCTAGTGAATTGCTCAAGATAATACAAACAATCTCCTCTTTGTTTTAGCTTCCACACAATGCTCAAAAGCTCTGATGAATGATCTATTGAGCGGATCTCCGTTGAAAATAGGTATTTCTCTGTGTGGTAGAAACTGAGAATTCTGTGTCTGTATAAGGAGTGCTATTACTTAATTTTGTCTTTGTAACAGACTGTAGAGATCTCCAGTTACCTGGTTGACCACCAGGATTTATATCTGATTGCTGTGATTTATTTTGCTCAGAAGTTTGCCACTTGAAGCCTGTCTGCATAGTCACTTTTACTTTCATAGTTGTCCGCTTCCATTAGTTTTTCCACTGTTGCCTGATCACTGGTCACTGATGCAGACCATGCATATTTCAGCCGAGATGATTCTTTTTGCTGTGGGTTGTATTGTTCAGCATGAGGATTGAGTTTTACTCCTTTTTTGAAATAGGATTCCATTCCATCCGAATGTGCATTTCAAACACTGCCATGACACGAGGCATTCAATACTGCTAGTTTTGCTGTAGTTGCTGCTATCTCAGTGTCCATTTCGTGTTGCTCCTTTGCCATCCTCAGCTGTTCCGCTTTCCTCCTTAGCTGTTCCGCTTGTTCCTCCAAGACATGCTTTTCCCTCCTTAGCTGTTCCGCTTGTTCCTCCAAGACATGCTTTTTCTGTAACGCTGCAGCATGTGCCATAAGTGCAGCCCTTTCTGCTTCTGTTTGACGCCGTGCAGATGATGTTGTAGACTTGCTGCCTTTTGAGACATTACTTTTTCGACCTGAGCCCTTGTTGGAAGCATTTGATACATTTGAAATGCTGTCCTGAGGCTCCACATTATCCCCCTCATTATGAATATCGACACCTTCACTATTGAGGTGACTTTCATTGCAAAACAACCATTTGTTTACATCAGCAATAAAGTCATTGACACTGAGCATTTTTAGTTTATACCACATTTCATGCTTATCCACCTCCTCTTCAGGTAACAACCCCATCAACATTTCAGGTATTTCTTTTGCTTCACCACGGAGAACATATTTTTCAAATGTACCTTTTACCTCTATTACATAACCTTTATCACCCATCAAATCAACAATTATCTCTTTGAGATTGTGTGCTCTTTGGAATTTCACCTTTCTTTGTTTTTGCAAGTTGACAATTTTTTTCCATAAGAGCTTTTTCTGTCAATTTAACAGTCCGCTTTTTTACAGTGTAGTCCATATCACCAGATTCAACCCGAGGTTCTGTCTCAGTTAAGAGTTCAGAATCGGCAGCGTGATCTTATTCCATTGTCAGTTACGCACATTCAATTTTGTGAATACGCACTCAGTTCATTTATACTGTCACCACCAATGCATTGGATTTTTACGCGCAAAGTCATGTGTGCACACAATTACAACAATGGCCATTCCTTTGTTGGAGGTAGCGATACACATACCTTGGCGTTGAAGTCCCTGCAGCTGAAAAACACCCCCATAGCATGATGCTGCCACCACCATCTTTCACTGTTGGGATTGTATTGGGCAGGTGATGAGCAGTGCCTGGTT
>NW_022285032.1:0-3790 GCF_004355925.1 Anarrhichthys ocellatus | reverse complement strand
ACACACACACAGTCACTCTTTGTGTGTGTGCTGTAGGAGGTTCAAGGATGGTACTACCTACTTGGGGAAGAGCTAGGGAGGACGAAGCACCTTAAAGTACCCACACAACACAACTACAACTCCCCTGGTAAGTTAACTTAATCATTAAATATTATCAATGAATCAGATGGGAACACTGACTTAAGCTGAACTTAATTAAATTGTGTCTGCTGTAATGAATATGGAAATATTGGTTTTATCGAAAGTTGGCTTTGAATGCTTGGTCAGATTCTTAGGCCTGTTTGCTGATTGTTTTTGTCAAATATTTCCTCATTTAAATCAGGAAACTTTTCTATCTTTGAGCCATATTTGATTTAAACATTCTTTATTTAATACTGATATATTAAGCACTCATACTTTAGTGCACGAAACGAAAGTATAAAAAATGTACTGTTTTGGTAACAGTGGTGATACTCTGGTATCATATCATCACATATTTTTTTAAATGATACCCAGCCCTGATGAAGTTAAGTAGACATGTGAAAACAGGATGAACATAAATATAATAGTATAAAATATTGCATTAAAAGGGAAAATGTAGTCTTGTAGTCTAATGGCAAATCAGCAATATGTGATGGTCAAACAAATCCAAAAACGGCAACTGTAAGAACACAAGTCAACTTGCCGTATACATATTGTCACATGTTTGTGTGTGCCAGGCTCGCGGCACTAAGTGTTCATCAGTCTCTGGGTCTGGAGGTGGGGCGGCTGTGGAAGCGAGGGATTAAGAGAGGGAAAGAGAGAGGGTTTGGGAGAGCGAATGAGGGAAAGACAGAGTGGTAGGGAAGGAGGGGTCTGGACCAAACCCTGACGCATCACAGTCGCCAGAGAGAAAGAGAGAGAGACGGAGCTCTCTCACACCGTTCGCTGCTGGACTGGATCTCCCCTCACACACAGACACACACCCACTCAACTCACACACACACACCCTCACACACACACACACACAGTTGTTTGGAAATCTATTTTTTCTTCTCTCCACCTTCGGAGTGCTCCTTCTCTTCCTACTTATGTTTGCTCTCACTCGTAGTTTCACGTTGGTGGAGGAGGTGGTGGTGGTGTTTGTGTGTTGGAGTTATGCTACTCTGTGCCGGCCATAAGGGCAGCCTAGACTAGGTGAGTACTATGTTTGTGTTCTCATACTTGACTGTACTCACTGCACATGAGTGTGTTTTGGAAGTTGCATGATGCAAATTTGCAACGTGAAGTTTTTTTTTTTTTTGCAGATGATGTTTGAACATGTGACTCTCTACCTCTGCCTCTTCATTGTCTTTTTTTCCTCGTATTGCTCATTTCTTCTTCCTCATCTTCTTCCATCGTTGCTTCTTTTCTTTGTCCTCCTAATTATTGCTGATATTCAGTTTCATCTCATTGTTACACTCTGCGTTTGTTGTTAATCTGTCAATTTTTGAGTATTTTTCTCGTGCTGAGCTGAATTTTTCACAGTTGCTTTCAATGGAAGACCCCTTCAGCAGTTTACCAATTCTGTAGGTTACTTACAGCACGGCCCGACTTTTTGTACACACCTATGCACAAACCCTTCGCCTCAGCACACAGTGACACGCATGCCCTTTTTGTTACCCACCACAACCACAACCCTCTCCCTTCCCAGTACAGTAGATCAACTTTCCTTTTCTTATTCACACAGTTCCATTCTGGGTTATGAGAATGACAATTATATCGTGAGACGTCAGTTTACCGCTTGGCTGAACTAGGCTAATCTGCTTCATGCAACTTTAAAATTAGTTTTATGCTTCTGTGGATGGAAGTGGGACAGGGGTATCAGATTGGACTCAAGACTCAGCCAGCAGGAAACCATTACAAAGCTCGCATGATGGCATCCTGACTTACACTTAAGGGTTATACAGGCAAGTGGTTCTTTTAGCTGGGGGGGCTGACAGGCTTTCTAAACTTTAACACAAGTGTAGTAATTGCAGTCGCATGTTGCTGTGCAGAACGTTAATTTCATTGGATTTTATGGCAAAAAAAGAAAAGAAAAGAAAAAACAGCGTGCTTAGTTGTTTTAATGGATGTAAAATGTTTTCATCTTTCCCAATGGAAATACTGCCCCACTACTGTCTCATCGGGTCTGTGTCTGTGTGTGTGTGAGAGTGGGGGTGCATACTCATGCATGCACTTGGTTGTTGCCAGCTGGCAGAATGTAGGCCATGGAGGCACTGCTGCACGATGAACTGCACTAACTGAAATGACTAAAATCCCATTCATTACAATACAACTCTGTGTCCATCCTCTCTGTCTCTCTTTGTGTCCCGATATGTCTGTCCCTCTTTAGTTTGTGTATCTCCTTCACAGTGATTATCCATGTGTTTGTGAATATCCTTGAGCCTTTTACCGTTTGTCGTTTCAATTTCACGCTCTCCTTCTTGAAATATTGTTTATTCACTCCCAGACATTCTGTCAGAGGTCACCGTTTATTTTTCGTAATTTGGCATCTTTGTCATTTATCTGTTAGTCATCAGTCAACGTCAACTATCACTAGCTACCAGCCTATAGCCATCCCCGATTCTCTCTCTCACTCTCACTCTCACTCTGAGTAGAAGCATACTGAGAGCTTGGCAGGCTCACCATATTCTTGTAATGCTTTGGATTTAAAGCTAATTCTTCATTTTTGCTGCTAGTCATCATGCCTCTCCCCTAACTCTTTCTAACTACTCTCAGGCAATGGTGCCATACCAGCAATCTTTAAAGCAATCTGTACTTTCTAAGTGAGTTGAAAGTTAAGTTTTAGTTTCTCTCCTAAAAGTACAAATATCTGTGTATTTCTTTGCGGACAGTAAAGGTTGAATATCGTATTTTGGTGAATCTGAATTTTTAGTTTTAGCTCATTTGGTGCTAAGGAGGAGCTGTAGCCACAACTGTCCAGAAGAATGTCAGTGAATGTCAACAGTTAAATTGCCAAATCCTATAATGTAATATAATATCCACTCTGAACAAAAGTCTAACTTTACAAGCAAACATCATCTGTTGAAAGAAGTCTTTTAGTGGTCTGCTAGATTTAGGTGCACTATTTGGATCCGTGTTTCTGACTAAGCGCTCACTCAGCGACCTGAGTTCAGCGCCAGGCCAGAAACCCCTCGGGGCAGACTGATGTTGGACTGGGAAGCTAGCGGCACATCTGCACACAGCGGAGCATCATCCTGACCTAATGACTGGCTTTAGACATTCAGTATTTAGAAAGACAACAATCTGATTAAAATTGGAATATGCAAATATTAACAGGCCAGATTGAAATGCATCTACAGATCCATTTAATGTATTTTTGCCATGGCAGGTACAATTAATAGAAAATATACTTTTAATAGATAAATCACAAATGCGGAGCACGAAGAGAGAAATTAACTCTCTAAATATCAGGTTGTTACGAGTCGAGATCAGACTTTCCTCTTGCATGTTTCAGACTCTGCTTCCATAACACAACCTGCTGAGCTCTGACAGCTAATTACAATGCAGTTATACAACAAAAAAGGCTGCCATCTTAACTTCGCTTAACATGACTTGAGAGGCATGAGTGGCAGCCAAACAATATATCTGAGATAAGGAGTGACAGGCCAATTAGTGTTGATTGTCACAACACATTTTTGTGTTATGCAGTGGTAGCAGCCTCTCATAATCTACAGTTAAAATGTACGCATCCAAGTACCGTTCTGCCAGTAGTAATACTAACAATACAGAATATATCCATGGTGTTATACTCAGACTCAGACGTGTACAGCTGGTACACTTATATATA